>NC_043008.1:25670749-25673249 GCF_006345805.1 Octopus sinensis | reverse complement strand
ATGTTCACTATAAAATTATTTTAGCATTTTCTATTTTTGACTTGTTTTTTCATATATATCAACTCGTGTGTTCCTTTTCACCCTTATACATAATATTATATATATATATATATAATATTATTATATATATATATATATATATATTATATAATATATATAATAATATTATTATATATATATATATTATATATTATATATATATTATATATATATAATATTATATATATATAATATTATATTATATATATAATATATATATAATATCATATATATATATATATATATAATATATATATATATATATATATATATATAATATTATATATAATATTATATTATACATATATATATATATATATAATATCATTATATATATATATAATATTATATATGTATATATATATATATATATATATATATAGTATTATATATGTAACAATGATAAATATCAAAGTGAGTTATATACAGTAGCGGTAACACAACGTGACGTATATTTGCCATCTCAATATGGCTACTGACAGGACACAGAAAGTGTGTCTATGGCCAGCTGGAGGAGTGTGTCCTCCTGGGGCTAAAAACTACAGTAGCATCCACCCTTAGGGGTAGCCATATTGAGATGGCAAATATACGTCACATTATATATGTATATATATATATATATATAATATATTATATATGTATATATATAATATATATATATAATATATATATATATATATATATATATATATAGGTAAACAGTAAAAATAATTACAGACATGGACAAGAACATGAAACAACACAGAGACGACACAAGAACCACAGGACGGGACATTCGAAGCCCTCAGTCATCAGTCAAGAACCAGATCATCTTAGCAATTTCGGCTGATATATATAATATATTATATATGTATATATATATATAGAAATTCGGGGTGAGTACTTGATAATTATAAGCACCTGTGTATACCGTTTGGTGGTGTAGGTGGTGGAGTAAATTGATCAAAATAAAATAAAAACATGATGCGAAGGATTCAGCGGTACATATGTTTCGGGCCTTTATTAGACAGATTTATAACAATGCATAATGTATGTCTGTGGCCTTCTTCAGCCGCGCACAACAGCTTCCACAAGGACATGTGTTACATCAAAAATTCTTGGTTGGGGATGCAAATCTTCTCATTCACGTACGACATAATGCGGCAGCAGCATAGAGTTGAAGCGTCCATCTCTTTCTTCTCTCAATGTAGAATGAGGAAAATTGGATGTTGAGGTAATGTAAATAAATAAATACATACATAGAGGTGAAGATGGAGGGGCGAGAGTTCGGGATGAGGTATAAAATGTATAAAAAGTGTAAGTATAGAATAATATAAAAATATAAAAATGTAGAGGATAAAGGGTTGTAAGTAGATGTAAAGGGGGTATAAAGAAATATAAAGTAAAAATAGAAATAGAAATAAAAGTAAAAAAACCTGATAAAAACATGATAAAATTGTAAAAGAATGTAAAGATAAGGGATGTATAGAGGTTATGGACCAAGCATGGTGGTCAGGAGATTGATAAAATTTAGTTGTAGAATTGTCAGTACATCATCAGTTTCGTCTGGGGACTTAATGCGTTGTAAATCAGAGCTGATGAGCATTTAATCTGGTTCCTTGAATTAAATGGACTTCTAGTACATACATATCATCATGGATATATACACCCACATACACGCGTACATATACGCCTCCAAGCCTATAAGCATACACACGCACTCGCGTGTAAACACGTACATAAACACACACGCACCTACACGCACGCGCGTACACACACATACATACAACAGAATATCCGCATATATACACGGACATTACGCGCGTACACGCTCACAAGTATATACGCGCGCCCATCACTACATACACACACGTATATGCCCACGCCTCTAGGTCCAGGTATAAGATATTAAAGGATGTGTATAAGAACGTATGTAAAGAATCCCGTACTCATGTCAATACGCGCACGCACACACGGCTGTGTGTCCGTATGTGCGTGCACATATACCCTCATATACACACACAGAGACACACGCGCACATGGGTATAGCTATAAGATATCGAAGTATGCATGTACATATATGCGCGTGCATATGTATGTATGCGTATACACACGTACGCGGACGCTCGTATATTCAAAAGGTGGATCCATATATAGAGGTGTAAAGCGATAAGTTAGGGGTAAGAATGAGGGTAAGGGTAAAGATTAGAAATAAAAAATACAGTATAAAATAAGAAATACAATGTAATAGTTAGAAATGAAGTATAAGAATTATAAAAATTATAAGAGTTAAGGTAAGGGATGAAAATGAAAATGAGAATAAATGGAAGTAGAATAAAAGTAAAAATAAAATTAAAAATAAAAAAAAAATAAATGGAAGTAGGATAAAAGTAAAAATAAAAGTAAAAATAAAAATAAAAATAAAATAAGATAAAAATATAATTTTGTAAAGTTTAAAGTTGTGTGTTAAACGTAGGGGCGG
>NC_043008.1:25548249-25665749 GCF_006345805.1 Octopus sinensis | reverse complement strand
GAACATACTTTCAGTTCAAGTGTTTTTTTAAGAAAAATTAATATTAAATTGTAAGTCTAAAGATGATGCCTTTATCTTCATATAAAATCATCAAAAGTCTTGAACATCATTGTATAAATTTTGTTGATGTAAATCATCACCAATTTCTTTGAACTTTGCTTTATGCCTATTTACAGCTTAGTGGATTATGCCAGCATAAATTAAGCATCTCAGTCTCAGACACAAACTTATATAATAATCTACTAATTATACAGAATTTGCCCAGAGCAAATAAATATATTGCTGACAATATCAATTGGAACTATTAACTAATACATTAATTAGCTAAACTTGCACAACAATTCAATGTAACAGTCACATTGTTCTATCTATACATTATTTCTATAAACTGAAAGCCATTGACATAAACAATCTTAATTATAATTAGCACATCAAATTTAATTATTATTTGCAAATTAGTCCTTGTATAGAGTTTCACCCAGTTGATATATTTACATGTATCTCAGCAGTTAAATGTTTTAAGTTTAAAACATGTCTCTAGAAACAAAGTGGTTTCTACATTTTTTTTCTATTATTTAGTCAGAGGAGAAGTTGTGTCTGTGATATTTCTAAGACAAATAAATGTAACCTGCTCAGTCTTCTGAAAACTGGTATCTCTAGAGACAGTCAATAAAATAGCCTTCATGCAGTTGCTTGATCTTCTTGAAATAGTTGCTAAATCATCTGCAAATGACCTCCTACTGTCTTAAAAGAAGGAAAGAACTCTTTGCAAACCTTTAAAAATTAGAATGCTTTTGATTATGTGCTTAGTTTATTACAGCTTATCTGGGGCTAAACAACAACTGCATGGATAAAGTAAATATTCTATACAACTGCATTTCTGGAGGGAAAGCTTTGAGTAGTACTTGTAAAAATACATGACAGGGATGGTGAATAGAGGGAAGAGGATGTATCAGATAAGCTTGGACAGAGATATTATTTAGCTTACTAGTCTAATGAAATAGAGACTCTTATGTTTTTAGGTGTTATTATTTAGCCCCAGGTCATCATTAATCATGTAGACCTATGGATAAAGGCATTCCCATCATAACCATTCTATCTTTTGGTTTCAGATATAGTATAATATAGTAAAATTTTGGTTTTAGATATAGTATATATATATATATATATATATATACATACACATATAAGAGGGATGACCTGGAAGTGGACATCCATTATGCTAGAAGAAGATCCGCTATGGTCTTACCACTAAGAAAGGAATGTTCTCAAGAATGTTCTTGAGAACATTCCTTTCTTAGTGGTAAGACCATAGTAGATCTTCTTCTAGCATAATGGATGTCCACTTCCAGGTCATTCCCTTTATATGTATGTAATATGATTTTTTCTGAAACTTCAGATTTTTTAATATGCTAGACCACTGGTTTTAAATTGATATTAATCAAATTAATATTCAATTTTTCACCCTTATTATTTTAAACATATATATATATATATATATACTGTTGTATCTGAGAAGAGTTATTTCCTTTTTGTTTTTATAATTTAACACACTCACTGGTAAAATTTCCACTTATCTCTTATTTTTATTTTCGTTGCATCTTGCAACCTTTTCAATAGTTTTGACCCTGTCTGTTATTTACACTGCATTCCTTTTTTGTTTGTTTGTGCACATGTGTGTGGGTCAGTGTGTGTGTGTGTGTGTGCCTATGCATGCATATATGTATGTATGCATGCATACATACATACATACATACATACATACAGAATAAAGGGGCTTTTGTTAGCTTATCTCTCTGAAGAAATAGCTCCCTTTGCTGTTGAATAACATAAACTCACAGAGAGGAAGTTTCAACGTCTTCCTTTAATTTCCTTACACCATTTATGTGGCTGTTTCTGACAAGAAATTTTGCTTTCATGTAAAACAACTATAATTTGTAGTCATTATCCATAATCGACTCCCAAAACACTTCAGTAACTCTACTTTGCATCTCTACATTGCTTGCAAACTTATGTGTTCTATGATCATTAAAGTGCAATGACATCCACAATAACCTGCGTTCAATTTGATTTTCCATTCCTAGGTTAATTGTAAACATAGATTGCAGTGTGACTCATAAACCTTCTCAATAGTTCAATTATTTGGTGAAAAAAATACCACCAAAGCAATTTACACCATCCAAAAGATGGGTACATTTGCTAGTACTCTTTACTCTTTTACTTGTTTCAGTCATTTGACTGTGGCCATGCTGGAGCACCACCTTTAGTTGAGCAAATCGACCCCAGAACTTATTCTTTGTAAGCCTAGTACTTATTCTATCGGTCTCTTTTGCCGATCTGCTAAGTTACGGGGACGTAAACACGCCAACATCAGTTGTCAAGCAATGTTGGGGGAACAAACACAAACACACAAACATACACACACACACACACATATATATATATATATATACATACATATATACGATGGGTTTCTTTCAGTTTCCATCTACCAAATCCACTTACAAGTCTTTGGTCAGCCTGAGACTATAGTAGAAGACACTTGCCCAAGGTGCCACACAGTGGGACTGAACCTAGAACCATGCAGTTGGTAAGCAAGCTACTTACCACACAGCCGCTCTTGCGTATATATATAAATATATATCTTAATGCTTGTTTTTATGTTGTAAAATGTAAGTACATTAATTACTAACAATATCTTTATGGCCAGAAAAGAGCAATCACTTGTACTAATCTTAATCCTGTTTTGGGATTTCATCAGGGATCAAGAATCCTCGTTAACTGTTCACAGAGACACTGCTTGTAAATCCACTACTAGTAAGGGTTCAAATAAATCAGATACGAGGATTTGAATATATGACTTTTCTGCCATCTACAAAATATTCTTTCTGCTTCAATATTTTACTGTATCAGTTGTATCTTGCCATCGTTAATGAGGGAATTACAGAGAATGGTAGCCTCAGGAATTTAAGATATGAAATAATATTTAGTGCATGATATGTGAGTTGAGAAAGATTACAGCCAATGAAAGTAAGTGATGTGTATGAGGTATGCAGCTTACTCATTTAAAATCATGGAAGTCATTGTATGCGTAGTAGAAGACGTATGGAGAAGAAGAAAATGAACTTCTTTGGGGGCAATGTATTTAATGAATTGATGAGTGTATCTTGCCAATCATTCAGAATATCTCTTGCTTTATGTTGTCCAAGATAGGGGTATCAGTCATACAGCCTACAGGCCTTACCTAGCTTACTGCAATGCTTAGTCTCACCCCTAGTTAAATATCATAAAAACTTTATTGCCTGACCCTATGATAAGAAGCTCGCTTCCCAAGCACATTGTTCTGTGTTCAGTCCCACTAAGTGGCACCTTGGACAAGCTTCTTATAATATAGCTTCAGACCAACCAATACCTTGTGAGTGGATTTGTCAGAAAATGATAGAAGCCCATTGTATACATACACACACACACACACACACATATATATATATATATATATATATCATCATCATCATCATCATCATCATCATTTAGCGTCCGTTTTCCATGCTAGCATGGGTTGGACGGTTCAACTGGGGTCTGGGGAGCCCGAAGGCTGCACCAGGCCAGTCAGATCTGGCAGTGTTTCTACAGCTGGATGCCCTTCCTAACGCCAACCACTCCGAGAGTGTAGTGGGTGATTTTATGTGCCACCGACACAGGTGCCAGACGAGGCTGGCGAACGGCCACGCTCGGATGGTGTTTTTATGTGCCACCGACACAGGTGCCAGACGAGGCTGGCAGACGGCCACGCTCGGATGGTGTTTTTATGTGCCACCGACACAGGTGCCAGACGAGGCTGGCAGACGGCCACGCTCGGATGGTGTTTTTATGTGCCACCGACACAGGTGCCAGATGAGGCTGGCGGACGGCCACGATCGGATGGTGTTTGTTACGTCCCCAAAGCACGGAGGCCAGTCTATGCGGTACTGGCTACGGCCACGTTCGGATGATCTTCTTGTGTGCCACCGGCACTGGTACCACAAAGATACAAATTCCATTGATGTTCATCTATTTTGATTTGTTTTGATTTGATTTTCACTTGCCTCAACAGGTCTTCACAAGTGTCACAAGAAGGAAGGTATGCACAGGTGGACTGACTACGTCCCAGGTAGGGGCCACGGGTTATGGCCTGACTAGTCTTGCCGGGTCTTCAGATGGTGTTTTTATGTGCCACCGACACAGGTGCCAGATGAGGCTGGCGAACGGCCACGATCGGATGGTGTTTGTTACGTGCCCACAGCACGGAGGCCAGTCGATGCGGTACTGGCTACGGCCACGTTCGGATGGTTTTCTTGTGTGCCACCGGCACTGGTACCACAAAGATACAAATTCCATTGATGTTCATCTATTTTGATTTGATTTGATTTGATTTTCACTTGCCTCAACAGGTCTTCACAGGTCTTCACAAGTGTCACAGGAAGGAAGGAAGGTATGCACAGGGGACTGACTACGTCCCAAGTAGGGCCACGGTTTATGGCCTGACTAGTCTTGCCGGTCTTCGGTTGGTGTTTTTATGTGCCACCGACACAGGTGCCAGATGAGGCTGGCGAACGGCCACGATCGGATGGTGTTTGTTATGTGCCCTCGTCACAGAGGCCAGTCGATGCGGTACTGGCTACGGCCACGTTCGGATGGTTTTCTTGTGTGCCACCGGCACTGGTACCACAAAGATACAAATTCCATTGATGTTCATCTATTTTGATTTGATTTGATTTGATTTTCACTTGCCTCAACAGGTCTTCACAGGTCTTCACAAGTGTCACAGGAAGGAAGGAAGGTATGCACAGGGGACTGACTACGTCCCAAGTAGGGCCACGGTTTATGGCCTGACTAGTCTTGCCGGGTCTTCGGTTGGTGTTTTTATGTGTCACCGACACAGGTGCCAGATGAGGCTGGCGAACGGCCACGATCGGATGGTGTTTGTTATGTGCCCACATCACAGAGGCCAGTCGATGCGGTACTGGCTACGGCCACGTTCGGATGGTTTTCTTGTGTGCCAACGGTACTGGTACCACAAAGATACAAATTCCATTGATGTTCATCTATTTTGATTTGGTTTGATTTGATTTGATTTGATTTGATTTTCACTTGCCTCAACAGGTCTACACAAGTGTCACTCACTTGCCTCAACAGGTCTTCACAAGTGTCATAAGTAGGTGTCACACACTTGCCTCAACAGGTCTTCACAAGTGTCATGCACAGGTGGACTGACTACGTCGCCGGGTCTTCGGATGGTGTTTTTATGTGCCACCGACACAGGTGCCAGATGAGGCTGGCGAACGGCCACAATCAGATGGTGTTTGTTGTGCCCACAGCACGGAGGCCAGTCGATGCGGTACTGGCTACGGCCACGTTCGGATGGTTTTCTTGTGTGCCACCGGTACTGGAACCACAAAGATACAAATTCCATTGATGTTCATCTATTTTGATTTGGTTTGATTTGATTTTCACTTGCCTCAACAGGTCTTCACAAGTGTCACACACTTGCCTCAACAGGTCTCCACAGGTGTCACACACTTGCCTCTGCCTCAACAGGTCTTCACAAGTGTCACACCGCATCGACTGGCCTCCGTGCTGTGGGCACAACAAACACCATCCGATCGTGGCATATGTGCATATGTGTGTGTGTGTGTGTGTGTGTCTTTGTGTTGGTGTGTCTACATTCTATAACTTAATGGTTCAGCAAAAGTACTGGGGTCAATTAATGTGACTAAAATTTCTTCTAGGGAGTACCCCCCCCCCCAGTATGGCCACAATCTATAACTGAAACAAATAAAAAATAATTAGGTTGTTATGAAACTGTATTATTTAATGATTCAATCCGGCCTATAAAATTAGATTGTCAGTCCAGACCAAGAACACTGTGCATGTATGTAGTCGCAGTTGAAACCCAGATAAACAAGTAGTCATCTATTGTAGGTCACTTGAGATTTCTAAAGAAAAGTTTAGCATATGACTACTGTTAAACTATTTATTAGCTCTAAAAAAGAAGCCACAGTTGTTGGATGCAGTTTTGATAACATTTAATATGTTTCAAATGAGTGGTCATTGGAGATAATGAAATTTAGCATTTGAGTGTATTTTAGATTTTAATCTAAATCTTAAGTTTATCCAAAGCTGATGCAATATGGGCAGGGAGGTTGTGTGTGTATACAAAAGACTGAAAAGCATTGACATAGTATATCTGATACAAAAAATATGATATAGATGCAATTAGTTAAGAAATTTCCACATATGACCTAATAAAATGTTTTGCTATCTTTAAGGGTAACAGCATTGATTTTTACCAAAATTCTAAGGGCAAAAGATACAATGTTAATGAACAAACTTCAAGTAGATCTAACTCTTCAAAAACTCTAATGGTTGTAATTAAGAAAATAAAGCAGATTAGTATAAATGATGTTTCTATCATCTTTGAGATGTAGGATGTAATTGGAAGTAATGTAAGTTTCAGTTCTTAGCATTAAATGACAAAGTGGTGTGTTTCCATAGATTGGGATTGACCCCTGTAGAAAGAGAAATATTAAAGGGTTCAGTGAAGATAAGAGTTTGTTTTGGAGTGTACTTAATGACAGAACCAGAATAATTGCATTAAAGGTGGGGTGTTAGGATGTAGCAAGAGCCATAAAGGCTAAAGGGAACAGGGCAGAGTTATGTTCCTTCATTCTGTCGTCAGTAGGTGGCACTTCATCAGCACTTCCACTAAGAAGGTATAAAATCCTGAGTCCTCCTCTTTTTCTGTTCCCCTTTCTGTAGAGGTAACTTATCAACTGCCACACACAGCTAGGATGGCTAACTCTCATTTACTCCTGGCCATGACACCTACCACGCTATGTAACTAGAGCAATACTTGCTCTCTATTCTTTCGGCATGAACCTTTAACCCTCAACAACTACTGGCTTAACTACTAGCCACACCAACTGACTAAATTCAGTAACGAGAGAACAAACAGTTTGTACACCTTTTATATTATTTTGCATGCACCTTTATAAAACATAATGATATAAAACTTGTTACACGGCCTTGTCTGAACATTGTCACATATCCATGCATGCAGTACAACACTAAACAAATGAACCAGACTAATGCTTGACTCCATCCTAAAAGGTAATATGTTTACACTTGGTTAGTGTTTGTATGGCAAGATAGATTCAGTGAAGTAGGAAAGTTTAGTCGTTTTGTTGTCTGTCATAATGTGAAGTTAGAAATGTCATAACTTTATTTTTGGTTGAAGGTTGGGAAAAAATTTGGCAGTTAATAAACCAGAGAGTACAGCTGAAATTTGATTGGTGAGAAAGATCGCATTATGCCCAATGCACAAAATAATTCTAAATTATTATATTCTTTAAGATTTCTTAAGTTGCTTTACATATCCATGAGATGTTTACAGAATCTGATTCAGTTTCATTTTATTAATTCAGTTTCATTTCATATGTTTATCATATTTGATAAAGTTTGCTGTTTCTGGAAAATGTATTATAGTTGCTGGTCTCAATGTGGAATCTAAAATCACACCTGATTAACACAAAACTGGATATATGTAATTCTTTTTCTGCTACAATAGGAAACTGTCAGTTTATTTCATTGTACTTTTCACACGTTCTTTGCTTGAGTTAGTTGCTTACATTGGTATTAGCCTACATATTTCCAACAGTGAAGTATTTTGGATGAAACGATGTCTAGCACATTAGTACTTAGTTTTTTTAGGGAAGAATGAAAAATAAATTTAAATCATAAAGCATTTGAAGGCAGAATATAGAAAAGTGTAAACAAGTACCAAAAAAATGGATTTAGTCTGACTCTACCATTTCTAACAACTTATGAACCTTTAGTATTTTATTACTGATATACACAAACATTAAGTTTCTTTTTCAGCTTCATTTAGTATTCTTAATGTAATTTTACAATGACATATTTTGAATTTTATTTTTATTTGGAAGTCATCCGTTCTTACTCTGACATTAACTTCAATTTCATTTTCCTTCTGTATTCCAAGATATTTTAATATCCCTTTTCTCTTTGATCGTTAGTTTTCTAACTTGCTTGATGTATTCAAATGTCATGCAAAGCAACAGTTATTTCGTAATTGAAAGTTAATTGTCTCAGCCAACATTCTTTAATATATATTGATATCTATCCAATCTAGCATATATTTTACAGCTTGCTTGCACAGCATTCTCAACATTAAGCTGTTATAGTTCTCTATAAATATTACTGTTAATTCATAACTATCTAAAACAAACAGAATTAAAATGAATAAAATAATAAATGCTATTATACATTGATGCACACATAGAAATATAATGATTAAGTAGAATGGAAGATAAATGGTGTGTGACCGAGGAGAAAAATCCAGCCTATTTATCATATTCTGAGTATTACAAGAAATGTATTAAAATTCCATAAAAGTATAACATTTTATTCTTTTATTTTTTGGAAGAGTTTAGAAAATTGCTTAAGGATATATAACAAGGATAGTTTATTCCTCTAAAATATTAAAAAAATATTTGTATTGTCAATATTCATTGGACTAATCAATCAAATTACTATTAAATTGAAGAAAATTGTGGGATTTTTTTCAGGCTAAAATTAATATTGCAATTACAGGAACTTGAAGTTTCCATTTATTGGAAAGTTGCACTAGTCATTTCTAGCAGAAAACATTTTCTTTAACACTTTTATTTCTAAATATATCAAACACGGATGCCAAGCTAGAGGATAAAATTAATTAATAAAAATATTTATATAAATTAATTATTAAAACAACAAGTTTATTTCATCATTTACTCCCATTAATCTCCAAGGTTGTTCTTTTCATTGCAGGAATTGTTTTTCATATTTCACTTTTGCAGCATTAATTTTGGCATTTATTAGATTCAACTGAATAATTGTACAAGTGTATTAATTGGTTTGAAAAGCTGAGGTTCAACTAAAGTATGAGCTGAGGAGGCAGACCGCATATGGTCAGTTGAACTATTCAAAACAGTAACCAAATCAACCACAGGTTATAGCCTGCCATTTAAAATATGAGGACACAGATAAAATAGATATTTTTTCTGTTTTTTTCCTTTCTTCCTTCCTTCTTCCCTTTCCTTCTTTCGCTCCTTGTTTGTTTCTCTTTAGTATATAGCAATCCTTCTGTAAGCCTCTTCACCTCTTCCTATCCATTGCCATTTTGGTTCAAACCAGTTATGTATCTTCCTTTATTCTTCAATGTCATCCTTCCATCCTTTCTATATTTTTTGCAGAAATTTTTTGTGGTGCTTTCAATCCTCTATTCTGGCTAAATAATCTTCCCACTTTAGTTTTACTATTTCTTGAAGTATGTTTCAAATTATCTTCTTTCTTCTTACCTTTACACATCTAATTCCACTTTTAACTTAATCTGTATTATTCTTTGCATCAAACAAAAAAGACCAAGAATATAACCAATTACAACACATATGAAGAGACAAGGATAGAAAATAGGACAATAGAAAAAGTAGATGATTAGATAATTGATATGCTAGACACAGAAGTAGAGTGAAGAGTTGAGAACAAGAACAATGGTATGATGAATTGCTTCAGCAGGTCCAGTAATTAACATACACTTATAGAGTTCTAAACAGATGGGATGGTCATGGATTGAAAGCTTTTGGTTATAAGGACTGCTCAATCAAAGTTAACCTGGTTTTAAGCAGTAATACTCAACCTTAAAATATTGATTTCTTACATAAAGATAAAGCTTGAAATTTTTATAGGACAGAAAAAATGAGTCATTATATCATGAATTTTGGCATGACATTAACTGTTTGAGTGAAATGTAATATAATTGCTCTAACTGAAAATTGAAATAAAATAGTGGGTTCATTTGGCCAATAATTTACTCACTAAGCCCTAACAAAGCTAACAATAACCAGAGTATTATGAAAAAAAAAAAAACTGCTGCCAGTATTTTAACTTCATAAGTCTATCATTGGGATTATAAAAGAATGAAGGCAATTTTATATATCTTTGTTGATTATCATATGAAAAATCACCAAGTCAATATGTATTAGATTCAGAGCCCCTTTTATCAGTAAAGGAAGTAATCAGCAATCTTCATAGTTACACATCATATATACCCAGCAGCATTTAAACTACAAGCACTACTACACACTCATAACACAATACATCCTGATAGTCTCAAACATGAAAAAATCATAAAATTATAACCATCACCCACAACAGTACAACCGCACAATTAAAGAACCACCACACACACACATCATAGCCAGCATCATCACAACAGTGGTGTTAACCACTTCCACTGTCACCATCACTCCTCCATCAACCATCTCCATCATCTCATCATACACTACAAATGTAGTACACTGAAGTACTACCACTACCATCATTGTAGTTGCCAACATATCCACCCATCCGCCACCCCCTACTCTCAAATATAAAAACATCACAAAATCAGCACCATTGTATACACACAGTAACACAGTATCACCATATTCACCCTCACCTCTATACACTTACTTAATTGCACCACTAGACACGCCATCACATACACTCTCCAACACCATTATATATGCTTGTGTCACCATATCCACGTCAAGCAACACAGATAAACACATCATTGAAAAATCACTTGGAGAAATGCCACACTCAGGAGTTTACAGTTTCCATCAAAGCAACAGAATGTAACATTGGCACATGTCACAATCTCCTCTCCCTTCCATTCCTTTCTCATACATCTGCATGAGTAAAAGACAGTAGCTCAGCACCATCCTCTGTTTTCCCCTGATAAAACCCTGGAATATAAAAATATAAGTGAAAACTGTTGTTCTGTCTTCCTTAGTTCCATTTTCACTTCTTTATTTCAATTTGCATTGTATTAGCCATCCATCCATCCATTCATCTACCACATACTATATACCATATGCAAAATATTAATATATATTTATAGAATTACATCTAGTTATAACCATTCAATTCATGGTAAAATGGAAAAATAAATGTTAACAGAAAACATGCTACTTTTATCACATCTGCTTTATTGTTTTATTTTAATTTTTCTGAATTCTTTTATCACCAATCTTACACAAAAAGAAGTGATGAAAAAAAATTCCCCATCATTTTAAAATTAAAAGTAGAACCTGTATGTATGAGCCAAATATTCTACACTTGAAGGAGAATTTCAAATTAAATAAGTGAAAAAGATGATACTTGAATGATTAGCAATGAGAAGTCATAAAATGGATGTTGCCTACTAAAACTAACATGTTAAGCATGATATATTTCTTCTTTACTGTAATGTTTCTAGAAATTCTCTTCCATATGCTATACAGTGGGGTTGGGGTCTAGAATAGTTATTAGTGCTTTAAGGAAAATATCAAGTAAAATGTTAGAGATAGATCTAAGAAAAAAAATATATTTACATATTTTATGCTGACATTCAGTTGGATATAAAGCTGATTCTAAGAGATTGAGAAGGAAATTAAAATCTACCTATGGATAAGTGAATGTCTTAAATTTATTTGATGTATCTTTGTTTTGTTTTGTTTTTTTGTTTTCAAGTTGTAAAGAGTATGACAAGTCAGCAATTCAAACATTACCTCAACACATTCAAATAGGTGTAAGAATTTTTTAGATTTCCTGATGCTATGAGGAGAATTGTATACTGACAGAAGAACTGACAAATGTAAGAACATATCTAGTTTGAAGATCCTGATTACATAATAGAAAGATTCTGGTCAGAAAAGTAAAAAATGATGTACAATGTTTATGTGATTTTTCACTTTGTAGACAGCTGAAATTATAAACAAAGAGAAATATTCTGTTAACTACTGCTGTTATGTTGGTGGTGATAAAACTGCAGTTTATAACGTCTGAAAATTCTTTATTTCATTTCCTTCTTTTTTTTATTTTAAGTTTTTGCATATTTGTACACTTTTTTTTTGAAGAAAGGAAATTTTTCTGTTTGTCATGATTATTATAATCAGAGATAAGCTCATGTCTAAAAATTATATATATATATATATATATATATATATATATATATATATATATTGGTAGTCATGGTGGTGGAAGGAAAAAGACAATAGCCTTTGAAACACGTGTGCTTGTGATATGGAAAGATTTAGTGCAGTGAAGTGAAATGCAGCAAATATAGAATAAATAATGGAATAAGGAAATATAATCTTGACCAAGCTCACTGACCTGCATGATTCAACTTTCCTTCTTTTGTATGAAGTTGATCATCTTGTCAAATCAATTAATACTAACTAGCATTCAGCACCTTAAAATTGAGCTTTCAAGGACAAATTAATGCTTGGCTGGCATTACAAACAACAAAAGGTTCTTAAGATCATTTGGCAGTTCAATAGAAATCTTTCAAACTACACAAGTGATGCCAAATAATCAACTAAACGAGATTATCTCAGAGAAAATTCACCATCTCATACCAGATTAACAAAATTCTTTCATTTTCTTAGTCTTTAGTTTCTTATAAATACTCAGCTTTGCTAATTAGGTCTTTCTGGTCATGCATGTCTCATGCTGAATATACCAGATTCAGGAACATCGGAAATCAAGCATGGCATGTATGATTTACTAAAAAGCTTTGGAAACGATTTCAACAGTTTCTTTTATATTTTGCAAAACTTCTTTTGTGTGAGTGTGTGTGTGTGTGCACGTGCATGTGCATGTGTGTAATTTCTTTTACTTGTTTCAGTCATTATACTGTGGCCATGCTGAGACACCACCTTAAAGAATTTTTAGTCAAACGAATCAACCCCTGTACCCACTTTTAAGCCTGGTACTGATTCTATCGATTTAACATTATAAATAAAGACTTTGATACGAATAGCAGGTATTCGAAAACTAGACACTTTCTATTTAAATAGAAGCAACACCAGCAATAGTAAAAATAAAAACAATAAACATCATAACCACCCTAATTTTATTAAAGGGAACACCTGGAACCATAATAACCCTATTAACCCATCAGAAAGTAATCCCCCCACCCAGCAAATCTATGTGACTGTAGGTATAAGGATAATTGTGCCCTTGAAAATACCTTTAAAAGTAAAAATGTAATTTACCAGTGCAAAGTCACAACACAGTTTTTAGTAAAAGGATAGACATAGGAGCTTCCCAAAATTAACTGAAACATAGACTAGCCACACACCAACTCTCTTTCAGAAATAGAAATCAGATTAACTCAACCAGATTAAGTAAATATATTTGGGTACTCAAAGATAAAGATACTACATTCACATTAGAATGGAAAATCAAGACATGCCATCTTTGCATCAATGAAATATTTTTCATACTAACAGCACAACACCCATTGCTGAACTTGAGGAAAAAGAGAAACATATCCTGCCTGCTCAAGGGAAGGATTACCTTCATTAAATATAAGTAACATTAGAGGCCCTTGCATCATTCCTAAAAATAGCACCAAGAGCCCTTCACCACAGAAATAGTAGCCCTCAATATTAAATGAAGATATATATAACTCCTAGATTAAAGGTAGTTTAATAGTATTACATATCTGGGACCCTTATAGGTGTTCCAACAGTAATACCCTTATCCCTTCACCAACATATCAGAGTTTAAATCCCACCCTCCACCCATAACTAACTACATAATATATTTATTAAGTCATATCTCCTTAATATTACCTACTTGCTCCATTTATCAAATGTCAGCTCTTTTAATCATGAACCAAATTCGGAATACAGAAGGCATTGGTACTTAACCCCAATGTTTTAACCCATTGGTAACTAATTTTACTTTTCTGTACCTTTTATACCAGGGGTGAGCTTGTTTGAATTAGAATGAATCTGGACTTAATTTTTCAGCCAGCATATTGGTCTACCTCCATTTATAGTGGACCCAATTAGTCCTAAATGGGACCCCACCCCCTCGTAGAACATAACATAAATTTAATAACTTATTATTAACTGATTCCCTCTCTATATTGTATAGGTCTGTATTTGAGTACTGCAACAGACTTCCTATGAGCTATTATTAACCTTAGGATTATTGTCAATGAATGGAAATGAAATTTTTGTTGCAGACCCCATATTATCCCATGCTAGGGATAATATAATAAGTTTAGTAATATGAACAATCTAATATTAATCATAATATATATTAAGTAAGATTTAGTTAACTGTGGTAGGACCCTGAGTTTGTAGCCATGTTTGTAATTAGCAAGTAATTTAACTTATAATCATTTAATAATTTTGGAGTTTTGTACTTTTGACCTTTCATATGGCTAACAGGCTGAATGTACTCAGGAACATGTAGACATTTGCTTGTTTGTTTAGTATAACCACCACTTGGAAATATGCTGGCTATTTAAGATGTCATTAGAGGCCCTTGCATCATTCCTAAAAATAGCACCAAGAGCCCTTCACCACAGAAATAGTAGCCCTCAATATTAAATGAAGATATATATAACTCCTAGATTAAAGGTAGTTTAATAGTATTACATATCTGTATTACATTTCGAAGGTAATTCCACTAGTATTCACCTCCCCATCACTAGTCTCACCTTAACTGTAAAAAGTTATTGCTGTATGGTTGGTAGAATTTATCGTATTTAATTTGTTTTATTTTATGTTGAGATGGTGTAGAAGGGCATAAGCAGGCTCATGCCACTTATGACATAGTCTTCTCCCCCACACCTTTTATTTACTGGTTTATTTTCTTCTTCCTTTACATCTACCTCTTTAATGGACTGAGCTTGCTCTGGTTTAAATATATCTGACTAATTGTGGAAATAGCTGGACTTTGGTAAATTCCATTAAGGACAACAGGTGGTTGGTCTCTAGAATATTTCAGTAAGTACACCATTTTAAAAACTTTATGGGTTTGTTTTTAGATAAATATTAATTAGGTCTGTTTACGAAATCATAAGTACTCTCCTTTTTCTAGACATATTAGCGATTCCTGTTTTACTTTAGCACTAGTTTTATTTTACTACTATTTATACACCCTAGTACCCCTATATAAATAGATAACCCACAAATTATTTCTCTAGTTCATTTGCTAGTTCACTTTTCTGCCTATCGACTTTAAGCTTCATACTGCAAAATGGTATGATTTTAATATATTGAGCCTTCTAGCATCACCGCAAGGCCCTGTTCTTTCATCTTACCTTCTTTCATTTTATGCATTTGTATTCACTATGATGAAGCTCCATTTACTAGATCAAATGTGCTATAAAGATGATGAATGCTATTTTTGGAATTTTCTTTGAAAGCACTGACTGACATTGGCAGCCAAAAAGGCCGTAAGAAATGTTATATTATGTTTTATATTAAAAAATAATTCACTGATGTTGGTCAATTTGTTTGTTTGTGGATCAAAAGTTTTCTCCATTTTATGCTTAGTTAAATTTGTTTTTTGAAAAACTTGTTTATTCTGTTAGTACCTGTACCCTATGAGCATATTGTGCTTGCATACCCATGCTCAGGGTTAACATAGGTAAATGATACCGGTAGTAAGAACAGATGTTCTTATTCCTTAAACAGTTATTCCAACCGCTAACTCTGCTAACCATTTATATATGCATGGAATGACCAATTTTAAATACTATTGTTACTTACACACAAGGTACAAGAAACATATATGTATACCATTCTGCTTAGATAATGGAACTGCAGATACAATATCCCTGCATATCTCACGTCTGTTTTCATTCCTCCACTTCACTCTCTATTTCATATCTTCTCTAGAATAACTATTGCTTAACCATTTTCTCACACCATCTCCAATGAAGGGATATATGAAATATCCCCAAAACAGCTGTAAGATCTTCTCTTTATAAATGTTTTAAAATCTTTCACGGTGTTGGATTTTTATCTCATTCTGTTAATTTATATATATATATATATATATATATATATATATATATGTGTGTGTGTGTGTGTGTGTGTATATATATATATATATATATATATATATATATATAGATAGATAGATAGATAGATAGATAAGTGTTTGTCCTCCTCTACTGCTTGACAATCCATGTTGGTGTGTTTACATACCCACAACTTAGCAGTTTGGCAAACAATATTGTTAGAATAAGTACCAAACATTAACAAATTTTTTTAAATGAATACTAGAGTTGATTCATTTAACTGAAAATTCTTCAAGTTTGTGCCCCAGCATGGCCACTGTATAATGACTGAAGCAAATGTAACATAAAAGATATGTGTATATACACATGCATACACAAATCTCAACAGCAGCAGCAGCAATAGTAGTAGTAGTAGTAGTAGTAGTTCACAAAGCATTTGTATTTTACACACATATATAGAGAATGTACATGTGTGAGTGTGCAAACATACATACACACATGAACTTGTGCACAGACGCACACTATATTTGTGTGTGTGAGAGAGAGAAAGAGAGTGAGAGAGATGGATAGAAAGAGTGCATAAGTGTATGTGTACTGTTTGTACACACACACATGCACACGCACAATATTCAGTTGTTTTTGGCAAATAACATGAATTAATGTATACTGAAAGAGTTAGTGCAGTTGCTTTGAAGTTATAGCAATATATGTTGTACTACAAACTTCAGGTGCTCAAAGAATCCAAACCTTGATATAGGTATGAGTCATATTTCACAATGTAAATAAAATCAGTAGATGAATGCAAATCTTAGTCTATCACAGTAAAATTCTCACAAGCTCTGCTACTTATTTTCAATAACTAGAGAGCCTGAAGCACATTTACATGTACAAGGAGACAAAAATACTCCTAAGGTGAGCATGAACACCCTGATCTATGAATTTTGATGTGTAGTCTATCACTTTTACATTCACTGGTTTGCAGGCAAAATGGTAGCACTATCTATTTCTTCACTTTCTTTCAGTTACATAAGAACCAGAGAGAGATCAAAACCATTAGATTCTTCAGTCATTTTGGCAAATGAACTTATCAAAGTTCCCAAGAATTCTCTGATTGTCTAATTATTGTTGTCATTGTAGGCCAGCAATAGTTTCCTTGTTCTCTAGATTTTTAACTTAAACTACATTATCCAATTGCTAATTTGTCTGCTGCTATGCAACATGTTAAGATGTGTATAAAGGAGCTAGTTCAGCGTATTTACACCTCTTTGTCTTCAGCAAGAAATTTTCTCCATCACAAAATGCAATAAATGGTTTTCTTGTAGGTTCGAACGTGCCTCAAGCATATTTGAACTGGTTACAAGTTTGTATTTCTAAACATCACTGCTTATCAGTGTCACACCATAAAGGAGTATATGTATTAACGTGAGGACACAAAATGGTCAAGTTCATGAGGTTCTGGGCTTATTTCTATTGTATAACATCTTGGCAAGCATCATTTACCATAGCCTCTGGTCAGCCTGTGCCCTGTGTGTGAAATTGTATGGATGGAAACAGTGTGGAAACGTGTTGGTGGTTCTTGTTATTCAAAGATCCAGCCTTATCAGAAACAGTATCACTGATTTCTTCTGAAGTTTATTTTATTATTATATGACATGTGCTTGGGAATAGTCAGTCACTTACATGTTAATTCAATGAGCAGATAGTCTAATTGATCATATTTTCATTGTTATAACCATGACAATCCATTTACCTTTTAATTATTTACGATTATTAATCAGAGAAACAGCACAATTTCTGTAGAATTTACTGACCAAAAAGCCATGCGTCAAACCTTCTCATGGTCTGTATGTTTGCTCCTCTTTAAGCAAAACACATAACTGCCTGTTACAGAATATCTGACAAACAAATCAAACTCCAATCACTACTATATTTTCAAACAGTAACTTGTTACTGCTGCTGTTGTTGTTGTTGTTGTTGTTGCTAATATTGGTGCTGTTGCTGCTGCCACAATTGTTGTTGCCTGAATCCATACCCAAGTCAGTTCTGATTAGCAGATTTAAGATCAAAAGTATTCTAACCACAGTAACATGAATCCTTATTTCAATAACATCCTTGTTTCCATCTTCATTATCCAGAATATCTGTCAGTTTTTTTGTTTTTTTTTAAGATGACAAAAAGTGATTTGGGGTAGATTTAGCTGCTATTCCTATTTGGTCTAGTAACTGCAATGTGTCTACATTATTGACTTTGTAAGAGGTTCAATATTAAGAATCTCTTTTGAGTGTAAAATTAATTGCTCCTTAAGAAAGAAATCACACCTGTGTTAGTATGGAAAACTGAATGTGACAGAAATACAAAAAGACAGACAGACAGACACACACACACACATCCAAACTGTGAGGTGAAATGTACTGCAAACTTCTTATCATTTCTCACTGTACTTGAAAGTGGTTTCATACATTCAGCATCTTCTATCAAGGAAGTATATACTCATTCATTCATTTACTATCAAATAATGTGAAAATTATCAATAAAATCTTTACTTCAAAGTACCACTTGTTGAAAAGTTCAAATTTACATTGAAATAGTTTGACATTGTACTGAAGTTCACCTCAGCTGTATAAAGATGGAGTTAAAGACATCACTGTAAATCTGTTTATTTAGACAACTTCTATTTTGTTTTTCACCTTCATGACTTTAGCTAATTACATTTGCTCTTCGTTTTTATTTTTTACTGTAAGATACCATTTCCTGTAGACAAAAATTCACTGGGGTTTTTTAATTTATCAGAAGCATCTTTCTACAATAGTAACTCAATATTCAACAAAATATCTTGTGTAGATACAGGAATCCTCATAATACTAATAATTTTGTGTTGTGACTATGTAGTTCCAAGTTCAGTCCCACTTTGAAACACATTGACTGATATGGCAGACTTGGCTCCAATAGCATGTATTTGAATGGAATTATAGTATATGGAATACAAGCATATACATGCATGCACATGCATACCTTCATACATATAAACATACAAACTAAAAGAGCATCAAAGAGTTAGCTAACTGCATTTATTGTTTAGTTTACACATATTTTGTTAGCCTCAGTAAACCAGTCTTGTCTTATACCATTTCAGCATTAACAACTACTGATCTATCTCTGTGTACTGTGGAGATCTTCCCTAACAGTCCACATCAAAGATAACTTGTCCCAACATTACAACAAGCAATAAGCTAATTGATTTCATCAAAAGTCACATATGCTCCTTTGATGTAATCGTAAAAATGGCAATTACATTTAAGCAGAATACCAGAAGAGATTAAAATAGATGGAAGAGTAAGTAACAGAAGAAATTAATAAAACAAATTATCATGTCTCATATTACACTGGCAGTACAAGGTTAATGAAACATGTAAACTAAGCTAAACATTAAATGCAGTTAACTAACTCTATTCATTGATGTTTTTTTTTTATTATGTATGGTCTACAGATGTTCTTGTGGATTTTTGGATTACTGGTGTGGTGGCATCCTAGTGCATATTCCCACTGTTTAACAGTTAGATAGTCAATATCCAAGCAAGTACATCATAAGGTGCACATCTGCATTACTCATCCTAATTCAACTATATATACACCTATGTATTTATGTGTGCATTCTTGTGTGTATATATATATGTGTATATATATGTATCTACATCTATATATCTATATATATATGGAAAAAAAAGTCAAGATAGAACAGGCTAGAATAATTTTATGAAAAACATTTCAGTACCGGTTTCAGTCATTGAGACTTTTTCAACTGTAAGTATGGAAGACAATTAAAGTTTGGAAAAATTAAAAATAAAGTTTTTTTAAAAGAATATTTGCATAGTGTTCAAATACAAGTGGCATTTTCCTTGTTTCTGCCTGTCTCTGTTTCTCTTGTAGTAAGAAATTCCCCAAAACAGAAGAAGAAGAAGAATTTGGGAGTGCCATGACCCGTTGGGGATGGTAGTAGTGATTTAATTCCTGAAACATCTCTTTTGAATGTTTTGTTTATAAAATTTGCATAGGTGTTATTCTAAACAGCAATAGTGGTAAAGTTTGAAAGGAGGAGGAAGAAGACAAAGAAGAAGAAAGAGAAGGGAGAAGAAGAAGAAATGTAGTAGTAAGAAATTCCCCAAAACAGAAAAATAGCATTCAGCCAACACATATGCATTTGCTCCAATAACAAAAATCGAGGCTTCAGAATTTTTCCACTCAACCAATTCAGGGATCATACAACCTGGAGCTAACAAAAAGTAAAGAGACTCTCTCTATTATAAAATACAGACCTCTTTTGAACATGTCTACAACAAACGACATATCCACCACAGCCTTAGAATAACACAAATACACACACAAATATAAAAAATGATACACTCAAGAGATTCCTAAAAAATTCATTAAAATACAGTCCCAATAACTGCTATAATCCATAGCATGCCAATTTTAAGTCATTTGAACATTTAACACCTTATGATAAAGACTAATTTCGAGTTATCCCTTGACTAGGTTAGCAAAGGAGGGGGCCATTCTCGTACCCATCGCAGTCCCCGATTTTTGTTGGTAGAAGTTGCCTTTGAAAGCAAAGTAGTTCTTTTCCAGGATGAATTTTAGCCCTTCTATCATGAATTCTTCTTTGATGTGATGTGGGAGTTCGTTGGTGTAATTCTCTAGCCAGAATTGAATTGCCTTTATTCCTAGGTTGTGGGGGATATTGGAATAGAGGTTGACTACATCGAAGGATACTATTAGGGAGTTTTTGTTTATTGCTTTAGGAAGGTGATTGAGCATATCCAGGTTCTCCCTTATATAGCTTTTGACATGTTTGAGGAATGGTTTTAAGAGGGTATCTAAAAAGTTACTGACACGGTGGGTTTTGCATGCAGGACCTGTTGTTATAGGTCTCAATTTAAGGTCATTAGGATTAGGGACTTTAATTATTTTGACTTAATTATCTTGCATGTGTTACTTATTTTCTCACTTTAGTGTATCTTGGGAATACCATAGAATTGGCTGGTTTTACTTTCAAAATTGGTCATATAGTTATATTCTTTGTCACTGAGCCCTTCTTTGTATAGGTTTAACATGGATTTTAGGTCACTCATTATTTTCTGCTGACTGTAGTCTTGGGCCTTTTCATAATATGTTGTGTCTTCCAATATGGATACTACTAAAGTTATATAGAATACCATGTCCATTAAGACAACTGCACTCCCTTTATCAGCCTCTTTGATTGTTATTGTTTTGTCATCTTTTAATTTGTTTGGCTCAGCCCATTCTTTTTTGCTGAAGTTTGGTTTGTGTTTTTGTTTGTGCATATGTTGATATGGGTAATTCAAGATGTATTCACAGAAATGATCAAGAGTTTTGTTCTTATCTTTTGAGTGGGTGTAGTTACTTCTATTTCGGACCAACGATTCGTCCTCATATTTGTCGTATAGTTCCTCAGCAAGTCGTAATTTTCTACAGAATTTTGCGATATCTTCTTTCATTTCATTGTAGTTGGAGTGTTGTAGGGTGGGTGTAAACTTGAGTCCTTTGGAGAGTATATTGATTTAGTTTACTGCAAAGCCAAACAGATCTAGAAGCCAAGCCAAACAGATCATGGAATGTGGTGCAGCCCCATGCCTTGCCAGTTCCTATCAAATAATCCAAGCCATGCCAGCATGGAAAACAGCTGTTAAATGATGATGATGACAATGAGGATGAGGAAGAGAATGATGATGATGAAGTTAAATATAAGTGTGTGTGTGTGTGTGCAGAGTAGATAGATCGATGACAGCTAAATACTCAAAGTGGCCCAAGAAAATATGCACATACGAACACATATTCACATACACCTACACACACACGTAAGAGACTGAATCTTGTGTAAGATTTAACAAAGGACGATGAGAAATGCTAATAAGTTATGCTTGAGAAAGACCATCTGACCCATGCAAGCATGCAAAAGTGTATGTAATGATGATATCAATTAAAGGGAATATTTTGATTTTATTTGTTTAGGCATAAAAATATATTTTGCTGAGTTAGATGTTATCAAATAAACTGAGTCAGTATTTTATTGTTAGTTATTTTCTCATTCGCTCAATGACCATTAGCCCAGTTAATTTATCAATTTTGAAAATCGTGTATGTTTAATTTAATATATCTTAAAGCAAAGTCAAATCAGTGTATATTTTATCATTAAAGCATTCATTACATATTTATAGAAAGAAAGAACTAAAATATACTAAATGTTCAGCATAACAGAAAGAAAAAGAAAACTAAAAATTATCTCCACTGTTTTTTGCAAGTTAGGGTATTGATGTGTGAATAATTATTATTGCACAACTAATTCATTGATAAGTATCTGCCATAGGCTTGTTGATATCTTTTCCTTTTCGTGGGACATTTAGTTCATGAAGATAAAAGGAATTCAAAGGAAGCAGAAATGTTACTGCTTGTAATTGATTGGCATGTACCCAAGGAAAACATACATACATATGTACGTACACGCATAAACACACACACACATACACACACAAAATGACACTTCACATATTTAGGAGACTGCTTATCAAAAACAAAAAAAAAATAATACTATCTCCAAATTTGAAGCCACAAATATCAGCCTGGTTAAATTGGTTAATCTTAAGATAAATTAACCGAGTGAGCCTTTCAGTGAAAATTTTGGTGATTTTTTGACTGAAACTTGACATAACCTTGCAGAGTTACTACAAAGAACATGGCCGAACGTAACAATATCAACAACACAACTGAGGAACAGAACGAAAACAACAATACAACAGTTCAACAGGTTCTTTGTAGCTGTAGTTATAGAAGAAACTGTAACTACAAAACACATATTTCTTCACGTTATGAAACAAAACATACAAATCTGCTCATGCACTGACTCCAAATACTGCACATATAAACACATACAAGCAAAAATACCATTGATGTTGTTGAAATTCCAGTGGAATGAGTTTTGGATCCAGGTTAGAAGCCAACTCTTTCTCTATTGGCAAGAAATCTTGAAATAAAATGAAATAATGACATGACATGCATGCATGTCTTGTCATTATTCAGTTTTATTTATGTATGCTTGCATGCATACAGATGTATGTATGTACATACATACATGCATGCATGCATACATGTATACATACATACTTACAAACATACATATATACATACATTAGTATGACACATTGCACAGGTGTTCTCTATCAAAATCTCATGTTTCATAAGTGAAATCTGTTAGATAGGAACTTTGCATGCCTGCCTAGAAGGCCAACATTAAACAATGATGATGATGTCATGTGTACAAATATGTCTATATGTGTGAATAATAATTTCAATTGAGAAAGATATCAGAAAAGAAACAACATCTCTCCATAGAAATGGTCATTAGAGACATTGACTGGACATGTGGCATGAACATCAACAGCAAGCTACTAACATAACCCCAGTTCACAGATGACAAGATCACCATTGTGATAACAGATCAGTTGCAGACAGAGCTGGACAGCTATAACTGAGCAGTAGGCCTTAAAATAAACAGAATGAAAACAAAATTCTTACAATCTGAAAATGTAGCATAAGGCAGAACAGGGGTGGGGAATGATAAACTGAGGAGGTAAAGGAGTATGTCTACACACAGTGAATATGTACTGAGGCATGAATGCTGAAATCTCGAAGGGAATAAGGACAGGATAAAAAGCATTTGCCCCAGTAGAGTTTGTGTTGAAAGCAAACCTACCCAAGACCACATGTACCAGGTTCTTCAATGGCTATATCCTACCTGTGCTCTGATATGCAAATGAGATGTAAGATACTATGAAGAGGAAGAACATTGATTGGCTATAATACAAAATCTCGCAGAAAGAACCATGCACGGAATATTATCATGAAAGCATGTCCAAATGTGATAATTTTAAAATGGAGTGGAGTGAATTGTATGATTACAGAGTATCAAGAGTACAAGTCCCACTGAGCCATATGCAAGTTACAAGTTCACAAAAGAATAGATAGATCAATACAGTTGCAAAGTGGCATCCAAGGAATTGGAAAAACTACTTGGAAGGTCCCCATGATGATGGGAAAACAACTTAATTAAAGGATTTGGGCCAAGATGGAAAAGTATTAGGCAATTAAGAAAGAATTTAAAGCACATTGGATTGATGGATGGATGCACAGATGGATGTGTAAGTGGGGAGGTAGGTAGGCAGATAAGTAGGTAAGGATGTAAGGAGATAGATAAGTAAGTAGTTAGGTTGGTAGGTAGGTGGGTGGGCAGACGGATGCACAGACACACAGACAGACAGACAGATAGATGGATAGATGGATGGATGGATGGATAGATAGATAGATAGATATATAGATAGATAGATAGATAGATAGATAGATATGCAAATGTCATCCTTCCTTCATATTTCTCCAGTCTAATGCAAACATTTCTGTTGCATCGCATATGATACTTCAAATGTCCAATTTTTACTCTCAGTTCATTTTTGTGTTCTGTTATTCATTTACACTAACTTTATACAACTAGCATTATGTTGCCTCATTTCTTTCTAGCCTTCCACATTCAATGGGCATCTTATTCTAGTCTGGCACTTATGCTTTCAGAACATCCCTCTTCCTTTCCACAGCTAGATATACCACCTTCGTAACAGCAGCCATCAGCTACTAGGAAATCTGAATGTTTGAAACAATTGGTGCTCTTACTGCTGACTACTCAAGTACAGTCGTTTTGAGACATTGAGGTGAGGCAGTTATAACTGTTCCACAGTATCATAATTTTTGAATATCATACCAATACTTGTATTAAGTTGACCTACCAATTTTTTTACAATCTAGATTAAAGGAGATGGCTGTAACAGTACTTTGAACACACCCTGCTAAACACTGCTTGTCACAGATGACTAGTTTGCAGAATATAGTTGGGATGTGAGGAAGCTTGCTATTTGTGTTGAACAGGGCAAAGATGCTTCAGGAACATATGAAATACTCCAGACTGCTTTTTGATTAAGTTTGCATCCAGCACAAGAGGATCAAGAATGATAGAGAGGAGGTAGGAATGATGAGCGATATAGGAGGGAGAAGGACAACAAAACATCAGAGCTGGTTGAGAAAATTCACTATTTTCCAGATGAAGACCATAGTGTGTCAATAAAGACAAAAAGCATACAGTCTGGAGTTGGTGTGGCAACTGTACACAGAATTATTCATGAAGATCTAAACATGCACAAAATTTTTGCAAAGTTTGTTCTTAGGGTACTCAGTGATGGACATTTGAAGTTAATAAATCTTTGAAGTCAATACATGTTAACAAATGTTAATAAACTTCTGGGATACACCTTGTCCCCTCTTCTCTAACTTGTTATCCCACTACACCTCTTCTGCATCCATAATGTATACTGGGTATAGAGTTTAAAATCCTACATACTTTTTTCTTTTTGCATGTCATATGGTAGCAGAGTCCTATAATCTTTCCTGCTTACTAAAAGGTTTGTCCTTGCTCATATTACTTCAAGTCTTCTACTTCCTGGGATTTGCTTTCACTTGAATTTCTTCTCTTAATCTTGATCATCAAAATAGAGAAGTTCCCATAGGCAGCCAGTCTTTAAAATCACAGTAATAAAATGTTTGGTCTGACAACTGAGCTTTGTTGGATACCTACATGTATGTTAAATTTCTTAGCAAATTTGTGCTAAACATTCAGATTACAGACAGCATTTTTGTATATTACTAGTATAGCTGTCTCTAGCAAATTATTTACACCCACATTTCATTGAGACCACCAGATTGCATATCATGATAATCTGTTCTTGAGTAGCATTCTTTAACTTCTCCAAATCAAGAAATTCTAGTCCAAGTGATTTTTCTTTTTTTTCAGAACTTCTGTTGAGGCTTCACTAGGGAGAGATCATCAGTGGATCTTGTTTAAACATAAACAGGAACAACATAATTACATATACAATGATGGGTTGTACCTAATTTTGGTGCCTTCTTACAGCAAAGTAGAGGAACCCTTTGGCTGGTATTCAATTCATGAAAAGATTCAGTGAATTGTTTCCATTAAGAAATTATTGCCAGAATCATTTCTTTTTGGCAGTAAAAAATATATAAAACTTAGCGATTTAATTTTTTTCCCCCCTTTTTTAAATTGAATAGTCTGATCTTGAAAAAAAACAGAGACCTCTAAAATAAATAATAAAAGAGAAATTATTAAAAAAATCTGCAATTCAACTTAGTAAAAAAGAACAATAAATGAATTTTGTTTCTAGAATATTTTCTTTTTGTTTCTAATTTAGAACATAATCAGAGCTGAAGATCTGCCAAAACTTTTTCCTTTTTCAAATCATCAATTACTGAGTTATGATCAGACTTGTGTCAGTTATGATGTATTGCATATAACTTATTTTAAATAAATAAATATAGAAATGAATACATTATTAATTGGTGCATACTGTTTTAGTTTGCAACTTTCAAACTGAATTTGAATCAAGTGAAGCAATTTCAGTTTCTTGAAAGAGTTAAACAAGTTCAGAAATCTGCTACATAAATGAGAGTGTATGTAAGTGTGTATATCATCAAAAGGATCTGAAATGGTGCATCATCAAGAAAAATGGATTTGATTTTCAAAATTTGCATCCCAAGAAGATTTAGACCTACCAACACTATACAACCTCATTCAATTGGTTGTGAAAAATATGATTCAAACTACCAAACAACCCTTACAACAGGATGTGATAAAGAAGAGGATTCCCAAAATTCCTCTTATGATGTGGAATTTCAGTTCCAAAGACTTCAACTTTCAGTGAGTCTTAAAGGGCGAACATTTTCAGTTGCCAGTTTACACCTTGAAGTGTCCTACTTTGCATATGGTCAGCTTTATGTTGGATGTTCAAGGGTAGGAAGTAAGAAAATATGTTAGAATTGAAAAAATATTAAACCAACAGATTCAGACATGGCTGTGTGATTAAGAAATTCATTGCATAATCAAGTAGTTTGTGTTCAATACCACTGTTTGTTACCTTAGTCCTCTTCAGCAGCCTTTGGTTGACCTATGCTTTGTGAAAGGAATTTTGGAAACAAACTTTGCAGAAGCTTTTTTTTGCCAAAAGCAAAAACAAAAAAACCTTGTTTATCAAGTCATTATAAATTGCACCCCAAAATGTAGAAATCCATTCTGATCAAGAGGCCTATCCATTGAGAAAGACATGGTCTGACATAGAATGCAAAAAGACTGAAATAAAAGCATTCTATTATGAAAATTGCTTGGCAATGACAGCTGTATATTCTAAAGTACACTTATTCTTTGAACAGGAATATATTGGTGAGTGAGATATTTAAGTGATAGGAGATAGGACAACAGGCTGAAAAATTGGTAGAAACTATCCTGTCATCAGTACTTCATTGAGTATTGTGTCTATGTCTAAAAACTATCTCAAAAATGTATTTTGGTTGTATAAAGCACATTACTGAGTTAAGATTATCTCAGATGAAAATTTTTCTTTAGGTGTCCAATCAATATTTCCTCTAAAGAAATATTTTAACTGCGCATTTGTTTATTACTTAACACTACAGAATAATAACAGAATAGCAGTTCTCTGGCAATTAACATAGAATTAACTGGCATAGCTGGTGAGGCTAAGATCCACTCTAAACCATATTTGAGGTTGTTCAAGAAGCTGAAAGTTCAATGAGGTGTTTCATGAAAATTAAAAGGGCAGAATAAGTCTTAAGATTTAAAGGATTAACGTTCAATTAATCTAATCAACAATCTTTAGTTGGTAATGCTTCTCTGAAAATGACTTAGAGGGGCTTTGTCAGACTAATTTGTCCAACATGATTTGTCCAACATGTGCAGGAAAGCTGTGTCAGTGAGTGCTTCTATCATTTCTATGAGATTTGTACACAAAATTTGACATGATAATGTGAAGCTCGTTGGTCATTTCATCTTATCTGCTGGTAATGAAATGTTTATACACAACTATAATACAATGTCATTATAGAGCAAGTAATATTCCTCACTTACTGGCTATTTATTCTAATAGCCTTATCACTCAAAGAGCATTTATTGTAACTCTTCAATTACATTATTTCATTCCTTTGTTCTTTTGCTGGCCTCAGTTATAGGATTATAACTACACTACAGCTCTATTTGAAAATAGTTCCGATCATTTGGACCCTAGTACTACTTTATTAGGTAGTTGTTTTAATGAGTTCTCTTTAACAAATTTACCATTTTGTATCATATGCTATCTTATACCATTATACACACACATATATATACATATGTGAAAAAAGCTTCTGCAAAGTTTATTTCCCGAATTCCATTCACAAAGCATAGGTCAACCAAAGGCTGCTGTAGGGGACTAAGGTAACAAACAGTGTTATTGAACACAAACTACTTGATTATGCAATGAATTTCTTAATCACAGAGCCATGTCTGAATCTGTTGATTTTATATTTTTTCAGTTTTAACATATTCTTTGCCAGTCATGCAATATATTGCAGTGTGTCTATGCTCAGATAATACTTGTGTTACTAATCCTTAGAGAATTAGGAAATTTGGTTTATTTTTACAATTTACTTGACAACTTTGGAATTTGTAAGCCAAATATCAGTTTTAGAAGATTTAAATATGAGGTATTAAACTCTATAAAGTGTTACATCAAACATCTTTCATAACAATGGTATTTATATATGAAAGGGCAGAAATATGAAAATCTAAGCTAAAATCAAAAACTAACATCTTATACATTGGTGTTTTATGAAACGAAGTAGAAATTATAAGCTTTGGTGCATATCTACTTCATTGAGAGGCTGCACTCAGTGCTTCAACATATGAACACTTCTATGTAGTTAGTCATTCTGCTAGAAATGAATAACCAAATCTCCCAAAATACACACTATGCTATCTTACAAAAAGGACAGGTAGTTGGGTTATTGACGTAAAAAGATATCCTACTACATATACTGAGTTCCTCCAGGCATGTTATACTCACTTGTAGTATGTGGGTACACTCACTACAAGTAAGTACAAAATACTAAAGGGAACTCAGTATATGTAGCACTATATCTTTTTACACCAAGCACCTGAGGTGACACAGACTGCACTGATTGATGCAACATATCTAGATGCACAATATCTACTCATAAGGGACAGCTGCAGCATGGGTCGAAACAATCATGGTGATGAATAAAGATACATACAAAATCCATTTTCTGTTTCCCTCATCAGTTATAAACTAAATGATCACTGCAGAATTCTTGATGTAGATCTAGTGAAAATTATACTGTAACTGTGGATGACATCAGGTAGTCCAAATGGGGAATTTGTTTTAATTGGCATACTAATAAACATATATCCAAAGTCTAAATAATTACTTGTGTATGTGTGTGTGTGTGTGTGTCTATATGTCTTTATGACTGTGTTTGTTACCCATCACTGCTTGACAACTGATGGTGGTGTTTATGTCCCTGTAACTTAATAGTACAGCAAAAAAGACCGATAGAATAAGTACCAGGCTTAACAAAAAAATAAATAGTGGGGTCAATTCATTTGACTAAAAAAATTGTTCGAGGCAGTGTCTCATCATGACCACAGTCTAATGACTGAAACAAGTAAAAATTAGAAGATAAAAGATAGATATTCTAACTCATTTGAGTAATTTTTCTTTTTTAGACAATTTAAAAATCACATGCATATGCATATTTGAATATACACATAAATGTTTGTAGACATGCACAAACACACATATACACATGCACCCTCTTACTTATTTAACTCATGCAAAAATCCATAAGTCTGCTGAAATTATGTTTTATATCACTCTATAGCTGATAAAAGCAATATTTGTAATATACTGAGATTAATTCAAATGATAAACTTACCGTTTATTAAGATATGATTTCTAATCAATTAAAATAAATTGATATATAAGAAAAGAAACAACACTTATAGACACTATTTTATTATCGTTGTTATTTTAGCCTTAAGCCTAAAACCAGTGTAGGCTTTAAGGATAAGCTACTTGATATTTGACCACATTGTCATAAGCTGTCTTGATGATGAATCTTTTACTCAGCTCACAATTAACTCAATTAATAACTGATTCCATTGCTACTTCTTAGCTAATATTTGAAAAGTTATCCAGTTCTAAAAAGAATTACATATTTATGAAGACCTAAATGTAAATTTACAAAGACATAACAAAACAAAGGAAAATATAGATGTTAAAAAATATATATAAATAATTTAATATCAAGCACATGAAACAATGTACAATCTTGTAGTAAAATGATATTTAAAAAAAACAAACTGATTTTTCTAAAATATTTACATATCTACATGTAGAGTGTATTTTTTATGTCAAAAATGGAGTTTTGATAATTCAAGATTCCCCTTAGTTTAGATTTTATTGAAATATGCATGATACTGTAAATCTTTGGCAATCAATATGAAACTTGTCAAAAATAATGTTTCTTTATGTGGATTGTCATATGAATTTTTTTAAGTATTATACATGAGGAACCCAGTTACTATTATTACAACATCACACAAAAGTGTTACAATATCATAACTTGCATGCAGAACCAAATAGAAACTAAATTTCTACTCACCAACAAGAGACTACGTGGAAGATACCTAAATAGGTTAGAATACTTGTTTATATTTATAATCCATTTGTGTGATTTTTCTTTTTATGATACTTAATTTGAAAAACACATGTGTATGCATACATACACATAAATGTTTGTATATATGCACAAACACACATATACAGATGCACACTCTCACATATTTAACTCTTGCAAAAATCCAGAAGTCTGCTGAAATTATGTTTTATATCACTCTATAGCAGAGACCTCTTCCCAACAGGAAACTGCAGGTTATGAAACTGGTGCATCAGATAGTACATGGAGGAAACCAAGGGTTCTGTGGTTTGCTGATAATGAGTCAAGAAAATATAAAGAGTTTGAAAACAATGTATGCTGAGCTCTTTATAAAATGACAGGATCTACAGTAAAGAAACTGGGAAAGTTAACAAGCTCAATATATAATACTGGCAAGGAATTATTTGGAGTGAAAGATAGTATTCGATTAGCAAAAGGAAAATGTGGACCAAGCAGGAAGATCAGGAAAATGAAACAGTTGAGAAAGGAAAAGACCTGCCTCTAAATAGCAATGGAAATGTGCTGCGGAAGATAAAAAACCTGGCCTTGTGCTACTGTATGATGATTTAAAAAGGAAATGCCATTATGTGCAATGACATACCTGCTGACATGAAGGACGAAAGGAAAGTAAAAGGACTCGTGGACAATTTCTGAAGGATCTGTATGGAGTTACTAAGAAGCTGTTCACTGAACTGAAGAGTGGCATTTTATTGTGCACAAAAGAAGAAATGGATGCTCATATCAAAGAAACCTACAGCAATCCACACCATAACTAGCCACTGCCACCTCTAAATTGGCTAAAGCATCTCTTAGAACCTGATATCAAATTCCAAACTGGGGACATAAGGGAGAAAAAGGTAAATAATTTCATGAGAAAAGCTAGAGCAAAGAGTTCCCCAGGAGGTGATGGTGTCTCATATAAATTTTACAATTATTACAATCGTCTGTGAAAGAAGCTCTTTGTCCTACTCCAACAGCTGTGGTATGAAGAAATTCTAGTAGAGGATTGGTGTAAGGTAGAAGGCATACACCTGCCAAAGGAGGCCAACATAGAGACTATAAAACAGTTTAGGCTGATATCGTTATTGAATGTGGAAGGCAAGATCCTTATGGGAATTATCTCAAGAAGAACAGTGACATATTTATAGAGTAATGAATACGTTGATGAATCTGTTCAAAAGGCTGGAATCCCTGGGATCCCTGAATGCATTGAACACTTTTGATTTGGAAAGTGACCCAGGATGCTAAACAGAACAAGACGAGTCTGAACATGGTATGGCTCAGTGCCACACAAATTACTTATGAGACCCATGGACCACTTTCACATTCCAGACAAAGTAACCAAATTAATGAGGATATATTTTAACAGTTTCAAGATGAGGTTCACTACTGGAGATTTTATAACAGATTGGCACTGATTGGAGATTGGCATTGCTGCTGGCTGTACAATATCTGTCACATGGTTTGTCTTAGTCATTGAGATGATTGTGAAAGACGTGGATTTTTTGGAATAAATCACCCATGTACAATCGCCTAAGAAGGGCTTCATGGATGAAGTGCCACTTCTATCAACAGACAAGCAAATTATGCAGAGTGCCCTCTTGAGTGTAGACAAGCTTGTGAAGTGGTCAAGGATGCCAGTAAACAACTGTTACCAGACAAAAATGCAAGCAAAACTTAGGATTTGAAAATGAGGAATGCATTACTAAAATTAAGCTTTAAATAGCTGATGAAAGCATTCCAGGAGTCAAGGAAGAGCCCATCAAGAGTTTGGGGTGCGTATAAGCTGGAAAATTGTCAGATAGGAGTTGTGGGATGGACATAATGAAACGAGCTGAGGCTGGATTATCAGCTATTGATAACTCAAAGTTACCTGGTAAATATAAAATTTGGTGCTTACAATTCGACTTGTATCCGCAATTTTCATGGCCACTTTTAACATACGATGTAGCATTGACACGAGTTCAAATCATAGAACAAAAATGTAATGTGTTCATTAGAAAGTAGCTAGGCCTACCTCGGATGTTGAAGAGTTCAGTTCTCTAACATAAAAGAGGCTCATGGCTGTTACCACTGGCATCAATAGTCAAAATTTATAAACTAGGGAAAGTACAAACAGTGATGATGCTGAGAGAGTGGAAGGACTTGGAAACCAGGTGTTATCTACCAGATGTAAAAATGGCCAGGAAGTGGAAAGCAGAAGCAGCGACAGATAACATCCTGTCTTCTCTTGCACACTGAGATATGGTGGGTGCAACACAAATTCATTGGAAGGGACTTGGTTTTGGTGCAGATAAGTTCAGACTGTTTGCAAGTATGAGGCAGAGCGAACGCAGATCTGTTGTTAGCAACAGTGTCAAAACAAGGGAAGCAGTGAGAGCTTCATTTGATCCAATGCACTCAACAAGGACAGATGACATGATGGAAGAAATGTGTCGAGAGAAAAATAAGTTGGAAGGAGGTATGGCAGTGGACCGCATCTCAGCTAAGTATTCTGATTTGTTCACCCTATGATGTCTTGCCATCACCTACAAATCAAGTAAGATAAAATGTCTCAGAGAATGATATATGCAAACGCAGAAAGGTCAGAACACTGAAACATATTCTTTCCAACTGTTCACTAGCATTGAATAGATATACATGGAAATACAATCTGGTCCTTAACCCTTTCATTATAAACCTGGCTGAAACCAGCTCTGGCTCAAAGTAGAAATGTCCTGTTTTCATAAGTTTTGAATTAAAATCTTCCACCAAACCTTAGTCACAATTAATGTTCCTAACACTAGCTGTATGATAACTAAGTTATTTTACTAAATTCTTTGTTATCTTTAAAGTAATTGAAAGAAACATAGAGCATCTCAAAATAAATACAGTAACAAAAGGGTTAAGGTTATCTTAAATGCTATAAAGAACCAAATCGATCTCAACAAGAGTGGTAAAAATCGTTGGAAGTACCAACTAGAGACTACATTACCTTCATGCAGTCATGAAGACACAGGCTGGAAAGTGGAGCATTTTCTGATTGAAGTTGGATGTAGAAGATTTGTTGGACACAGTGTGAGGTGACTGTTGTTATGGCTAGGCCTAAGTCATTATAAAGTAAATACCACCAAGACCGATGTCCAAACTACAGTGGAAAAGGCTAGTGACTGGATTTGGTTAAAAAGAGACGATGAGCAATAGCTAGAAGAATATTGAACTTTATTTGCTAACCAGTTGATCTTGCCTCATATCAATGAAGGCGGGGCTGATACACATTGATGCTGTCGAGTGGTAGGCCTTGAAGTGGCACGCATTCTCTCCTGATGACCCCATACACTTACTGGCTTCTGGTATGCGGCATGTGCGAGTTGTTTGCAGAACATCTGAATATAGAAAACTATGTCTATTGTGAATAGTTGCAAAGTAAATAATTGCAAAACACAAGCATATAACAGAGAAGACGTGGGTGTGAATGTGTTTGTGCCTGTCCATGTACATTTTGTGTATATTTAAGTATATGCTATGCCTGAGTAGTTTAAAGTTAGGTGAATTAAAGGAAAGAATTCTGTGAGGTTATTTTTGATGAGAATCATGACCTGTTAAATGATATGGATACAAACATACTTATTGAACCTACTCTAAAAATACAACATATTTCTTCAAATTTAGCAGCTAACCCAAGCATTCTTGGATGAATGGGTTTATCTTTTGATATCTTGTGCTGCTAAAGTGTAGAAAGCATGTTTTTCCTTATTTATTTTTTTATTTTTTGGAAGACCATGTAGATTTTTTTCAATGACTTCAGGGAGACCACCTTTATGAAATGTCACAGTATAGAATGTGGCCACCTTTGGTGTAGGGCCCATTTGGGAGCAATCAGTCCAATCGGCTTAAGGCTGGCCCTGCTTGGAAGACCTCACAATGATGGGAAGATGACTTGGTTAAGCAATTTGGGTCAAGATGCAAAGGAATGGCACAATCAAGGCAGAATTGGAAGTGCATATATTGAAGAAATATGTTGTATTTTTAGAGTAAGGGCCAATAAGTATGTTTGTATGTGAATGTTTGGGTAAAATATGTACGATTCTTTTATACACAATCGACATCTGCCAGTAATTGTATTGTATGATGGGGCCTCATCCATGATTAACCAAGACAATATATAATTAATGTTCTGTAATTTTAAGTCGTCTGTGTACCTGGCTAATGCCATGGAATTTTTATGTTTTAACTTATTAAAGGAATTTACATGTGTTCTATATTGCTTTATAGGATTTTTAGTGCTTCCTATGTATACCCTTGCTTGATGTTTATCGTTTGTCATTTATAGATAACATTTGTGCGTAGACATAGACCTTCAAAGGACATAATATAGAGTAGTATTTGTGGTGCTTGGGGAAATTTAGTTTAAGAATTTTGAAGAACTGTTTTGGTAGATTTTTGTCTCTGAGAGAAAATGGCAGGGGGAACCAAATAATTTGTCTTTTCCTAGATTTAGAGTGTCTTACCCCATCAGAGTATTCAGATATAGAGGGACTATACTTATTACGATTACTAGTATTGTGATTATAAAATTTAATATGGTTAATGACAGGTTTTTTAAGGAGGGGATCATTTTAGTTGTATCAGAATTACTGTGAGGTGTTAAATTAGCTAATTTGGTTTTGAGTTTGGTGTCAGGGATGCAGAAAATATGGTTGTGAAAGCTGCTAAATTTTCAGGCATGATTATAAATTGGTGTGCATGCATTTAAAATCTCCACATTTGCTGATAAGTTGGATATTCTAATGGAGATGGCCATGATGATACCATCGATGGTTAATTTTGGATGATTAGAAGAGACGTTTATATATTGTAATGTTTTGTTTGGTTTTGCTGTATGAATAATATAACTTAATGTTCAAATTAAGTGTGACTTCAAAAAAGTTGGCAATTTTTGTGTTAGTTTCAAATACAATATTGCGATTAAAGAAATTCAAAAAAAATTTCTTAATGACTTCTTAATTTTCTCAGTCTCTGGTTTAGATAAACCATTTACTACCAAGTGTGCATCGTCCTTAGAGAGCCCACCAGAAATGTTTGGAGAGCTTTTCTTGATTTGAAACAGGAGATACAGACCCACAGGTCTGTCAGCTGGGCTGGAACTGATGAAGCCATAGTGATATCGAAGTAGTTCATCGGGTTGCTTCTAATCCAATTATGATCCTTAAAATTAAGGATTTTCTTGCTGTCAGGTGCTCCAGCATGGCCACAGTCAAATGACTGAAACAAGTAAAAGAGAAAGAGAAAGAGATGTTTGAAAATATTTTTCGGATTCCTACATTTTAGATGCTGGAGATTACAAATATGCAAAACAAGAAAATTTTTGTTATTTCACCCTCCCCTCTCTATCCCCCCACCAAAAATTTAAAATCTTGAATTTTTTCAAAAATTTTTTTAAAACCACCTTTTCCAAATTTCAAATGCCCACCTCAACCTCCCCTTCTCCCAAATTTTAAACTTTTCAAATTTAACCCTGCCTCTCCAGTGGACCTCATGCACAGTCCCCACCCCCATGCACATAGAAAAACAGACATTTCCAATTTTTTTGCAGCGGGTTCCTATGTTTTCAATGACAGAAATTCCGAATATGCAAGAAACCATGTTTTCAATAAGTATAGAGTTATATGCATAAAGAGATAGATAGATAGATAAATAGATAGATAGATAGATAGATAGATAGATAGATAGATAGATAGATAGATAGATAGATAGATAGATAGATAGATACGAATAAATGGATAGGTATAAATAGATAGACAGACAAATAAATGAATGGATGTAAAATGCAAATTCTTTTCACTTTAATGTTTTTGCTTATATTTAATTTCGATTTGGATATGTTCATCAATTCGTTACAAACCCTTCAAAGTAAACTAAATTAAAATTTAAAATTTGGTGGGGCAATCTCTAAAATTTTTTTTTTTTTGCATATTCTTAATCTCCAATATCTAAAATGTACGAATCTGTATAAATTTTTTCCCAAAAATGCATTTTTAAGGAGAGGTGTGAAACTGCATTAGCCCCATATGTGTGTGTGTGTGTGTGTTTGTTTGTATATGTTTAATTTTGGGGAAACTGTATTTCAATAAAGTGTATTTTAGATATATATATATATGTATGTATGTATGTATGTATGTATTAAAGAAAACAAAAAATATTTTTAAGATGATAAAAGAAAAAGGCTAAATGGATGAAGGTTAAAAATTCAATTATTTTTGATAGTGGTTTGGTTAAGGACTTTGTTTTTATGCGTATGATTGTATATATATACGTATTTTTATTTTGTTTAGAATTTTATGCATACACACATGTCTGTGCATGTATGTGTGTGTGTGTATAGTGGAAGATAAAAAGATGGAGGTGGTGAGATAAAATTTCTTGTCTCTTGTTCAAAAGAGAAAATCTCTTTACAATGGCACCCATTCAGGTTTTGGACAAGCACAAACACACAGTTATGCACACACAGACAGACACACACACACACACAGACACACACACACATACACACAAACATACGCACACGCACACATGTGCACACGCATACACACACATACAAGGCAACAGTAGAAGACATTTGGTGTCACACACTGGTGCTAAATCCAGAAACATATAGCTAAGGAACAAAGTTCCTACCACTCAGACAAACTGTGTCTTACAATAGAGCTTATAGAAAAAATTTAATCAGTAAGTATATAACCAAGTTCCGAAAAATTCTAATTGATAATTATTATTAATTTGTATTTTATGTATACCTCTTTCAGCATAACAACATACAACAAATAAAAGTTTCTTTGGGATCTTCTTAAATTCCTTTCTGATTTTTGCCAGAATATTTTCAAAAGGCATAGGTTTAGATGTAGTTTAAATTTTTAGTTTAACAACACCCAACTCAATTTCGGTGAGAAATAATGTTGTTCCTCATTTTACTTTTTTGTTGTGCTATCAACTAATATATCACAAGACTTTTTCCTACCATATTCAGAGTGGGGTGGGCCCTCGGAATCCTCCTCTCACCTCGGAATTATATTTTTTCATCGTATTCTTTTTTGTGTGCTAACAACTAATATCGGCTCCTAGTATACGTATTAGGTATAAAAACAGCCATTATTCTGATCTCCTAATATGCCACAAAGGAGTAAAAAGTCCTCTGCAGTATATTAGGAGGTGAAATTAGTTGATAGCACCTGAAAAGAAAATGAGGAAAAAAAATAACTCTAAGGGGGTGGGGAGGAAATGTCTAAGGTGCAAGTTAACTGGGAACCTGGGACCCTTCAAAATTGTTCCCAATCGGGCCCTGCATCTCCTAAGGCTGGCCCTGCTTCCAAGTGGCCTTTTCTGATCCATTCAGCAGCTGCACAGGTCTATTTGTTGTCTGTGAACCTTGTGCCATATCAAACCTAGCAGAAGTGGTGCTTTCAGTATTCTGTTCTGCAGTCACATCATTCACTTTGTGCTATTATTGAATCATCTCATTTCATATATGTTATAATGATATTCCTCCCATTTGGTTTTAACCTTGTTAATACTTATATTTATATGTCACATAAAACTTGATGAAATCAGATGTAACTAAATATGGTATGTATACGAAGAATTTGCCTCAGAAAATGAGGAAGATGTATTTATTACATTTAGATATAGTCTTGTTAAGTATGATAACCAAATAAAGTGGATAGAATGGGGAAGTTCCTGTGATTTGCACTTTTAAGACATCAACAAAGGAAGAAACACCAACATAAATGGAACCATATTAATTACAGAGAATAAATCTGTCATAAGTATATATAGCTATAAGCTATGTTAAAAATTTAAAGAGTTCTCTATGGCTACATTAATTGCTATTCAATCAAAATTATGATTCTGTTAAGATGTGTGAATTGACAAAAAGTTTGCACAGCATAATTAAAGAAACCAAATGTATACTCTTAGAATCTAAGAGCAAAATGTATTTTCAAATCCTTGTTGAAAGCCATTTACTTACAATGATAATGAAACATTATATATAGAAATACTTACCATTGTTCTTGTGAACAAGAAACTAATTTTTGATCAGACAACTGTGGCGAAACTCTTGCATTTAGATTAGGATCAAATCCTATAAGTTTATAGTCCAATATCTTTTGAGCCTTTTCACTTTTTCTCTCATTTCCTGGAAATAATTTCAGTTTTTACTGGAGGCCAGTAAACAACTGTTACCAGACAAAAGTGCAAGCAAAACTTAGTATTTGAAAATGAGGAATGCATTAGTAAAATGTTTATTATCTTTTGATTCCAGAAGCAAATTGAAATACATGTTTCTTCTTAGAGCAATATTCTATTTTGTCTATCTAAAGTAACATATTTTATTCTGAATTATAAGTAGTGCTATAGTCTCTCAATAAGATGATGAACATTTTGACAAAATTGATGCATTTTTGTCTAGTAACAATTGTTCGTTAGCATCCAGTAAAAATTAAAATTGCTTCCAAGAAATAAATCAAAAAGGGAAAAGAACTAGAGGATTGATTGTTGTACTATGTGAACATATTAATCTTTAACTCAATCTAAATCAAAATATGATAAAGTGACAGTAAGCTACATAATGCATAATATATTCTGTCTCATTGACATTTTCATCACACCAGTAAAATATGAAGAAACTGAATTCATATACTGAAACTTTTTCTTTGTATGTGAATTGTCCCAAGATCAATGCATAAAGTTTTATACTATAGGGATGGTTGACAGCAGAATTAGTGGAGATGTGAAGAAAATGTTTTGCAGTATATATTACTTCCATTTACCTTAGTTCTAATACTGTAAGATTTGAATTTGATAAGCAGAGATCCAGAACAAAGTTCAGCTGAATGGACTACACTCTTCTTCAAGAGTTTTGGTCTTGCACTAATATAAAAATTATTATTGACGTCATTCTTGTAGAAATTACATTTCAGATATTTAGAGTTAAAGGCATCAGCATATACATTCCTATTTATCAGTCTGTCTGTCCATCTATCTATCTATCTATCTATCTATCTATCTATCTATCTATCTATCTATCTATCTATCTATCTATCTATCTATCTATCTATCTATCTATCTATCTATCTATCTATCTATCTATCTATCTATCTATCTATCTATCTATCTATCTATCTATCTATCTATCTATCTATCTTAATATATATATATATATATATCCATCCATCCATCCATCTACCCACCTACACATTTGTCCATGCATTCATCCATCCCTTCATGCATGCATATATATAATACATTGTTTTTTTTAGTTAGTATTAAGTTAATGTTAGAATTAAAAGGCTCTATCTCTATGGCTATCTGCTATTCTCAACAACAAATCAATTACAAACATTCGACTCTGCCTGCTGTGTCATTGTAGTTAGTAAAAGTATTTATTTATGGACGATATCAACAGTAAAAAAAGCAAATAAAAATGATGATAACTATAAAGATATATTTGTCTGAATATAGAATAACCTATTGTATATGGGTGCAGCAAAAAGTAATAACAAAGAATATATAAATGGCAAAATGGAAGCCATATTTGTTCTGATGGAAGTACACAGAAGACAGTTCTGAAAAGCAGGCTTTAGTCAGTTAACAATATATATAATAAAAGTAACTTACTGCATATTATATAGTTCCTGTTTAATCAGCTTGTTTGTCTGCATTCAAGAAAAAATATTTTTCGCGACTACATTTTGAAAATCAAATGGTAAGATCCATCTATATATGTGGTACCATGGCAAAAGTCTTTTGTTAGTGCTATAAGAATATTCTCTTGAATGAATTGATAATTCCTTGGCATGACCAGACTTTGCCAAAGTGTAGTATTCTGCAGAGTTTGTCTCTCTCTTTAGTCATTCACATGGATTAACAACCTCTATAGTTCAATTCTGGAATAATTAATGGGGTATTTCCAGCAAGTGAACAGCTAATGTGAACTCTTGTGAAAATGGATCATTAACGCACACTTCAATAGAAATTCATTGAAAGGCAAAAACTGCCCTAAATTCTTCAGACCTATCGTTTCCATTCATCTTGCTAGGTTTTATGTCCAACTGCTATTTCTGCTATTTCAACTAATACAATGTCAGTTTTATGATACCCACACTATAAAATAAATTTGTGTATTTGTTTCAGTAAGTAGCTAAGGACATGTTTAGGATTAAAATTAGGGCAAGCAACAGTAATTATGTATTTCTACTTACATCTTGATATATTATCAATCTATTGTTCAGTTTTACTAGATATGCTACTAGATGGTATTTGCTTTACTATCACAAAGTGAGAAGAGCCATCTCAACCATAATTGATGCAATTGAATATTATAGGTGGTTTGCTTTCATAGGACTATAGTTAATTCAGGAGCCTCTACATCCTTGTCTACTGTTGTAGGTCATCCTTCTTAAAATGAGAAAAACCTACACTTCATCCGTCACTTTTCTTAGACTTTGGCTGATGCAACCATTTTCAAGCAGCAAAAATTACTCATGAGTACTTTAAGAACATACTAGTGAGGACTTCCAATTGGAAATTTTTTCCCAGAGTAAATATTACAGCAGGGAACATGAAATTGGTGCCTGAGATATTATACCTTCTTTTAGGTAAGTTTTGGTCTCTTTTTCTAAATGTGCCATTAGTTTTTTTCCACCACCTCTAGTTACTGAGATATAATATAGCCCTAACTTTAATGCATACCACCAATTGGACACTAAGACTGATGTCTACAAATCATTATTTTTGCCTCCTGGATTAATAAAACGAATTCATACATGTTGATTTCTCTTATTTATGAAGAATTTACATTAGAGAATAAGATAATAATGAAATAAGTTCAGAAAGTTGTCATTGATACACTGTTCATTTACTTAGATATCTCAGAAAAGTGGCACTTCAAAGACTTCTTGCAATGAGCTGCGCCAGGGCAATCACTCTGAATAGACCAGTAGTAATCTTCTATCATATAGGTATTTCAGTTTCCCTGCGATCTTTCTTCCATAGTTCTTAAATCCTGGCAGAATCGTCCCCCTGCTCTTCACGTAGGTCACTGAGGTTTTCTGGGAAACAATCCAAGTGGTTGTGGAGATAATGTACCCTGATACTCATTATACAGCCAAGTTGAAAGGAAGAAGATAGCATTCTCTCTACTAGCTCAGAGCAATTATCTGCTCTATAGTTCCCAAGAAAGTTTTGTACAACTATAGTGAAAGAAGACCATGCATCTGCTTCAGTATTGTTCCTTGAATCTTTGAAATGTGGACTTTTGTGAGTTCTCTGATTTGTGTACTGTCAAAAATACCTGCCTTTAGCTTCTCCACTCTCAGCACTGGAAATTTACTGCAGATGTAGCCAAAGCATCTCCCCTCTTTGATCACAGCCTTTACACAATGCTCCATTAAACTTAATTTGGTGTGTAGTGGTGGTAAAATGATCTCATTCTGGTCAAGTAATGGTTCTAAAATAACATTCTTTTCTCTTACTACCATGCTTTCTCTCGGAGGCCACTGTTATTTTGTCCCATGCCCATCCTTAGATCTATTATCTCAGAGACAGATAAAGTAGGGATATTTAGAGTATCCACTCTGCTAGCCCAGGAGAAAATTCCCCATCTTCAGATCCACACACAGTGACCTGGTGATCCTGGTATGATACTTTCTGTAGGACCAGGGCAATTGTCTTTTGCTCTTCAGTCATCTTAGTTGAGTGACCAGTTGAGATTGATCCATATTTGTTTCCGTTGTGTAGAAGCACACATTTTAAGCTCCACTCAGAACTGTCTATGAGCAACTGCCATTCGCTTGGTAGATATTGTGATATGCTCATTTTCATTAGCAAGCCTTGGAAATTGTTGCAAAAAGAACAGCAGCAAATTTCTTTCTTTATTGCAATAATATATGATTTTGGTTTCTGAATTTAGGGACATCCTCATCAAGAAATTTGATGAGAGGGAGGAGGAGCTACAGACGTCGGACATAGAAGGTAGCTGGAAATTCCTACGGGACAGCTTGCTGAGTGCCACAGACCAAGTCTGTGGATGGTGCAAAGTTCCTTCCAGACCTAGAGTTACGTGGTGGTGGAATAGTGCAGTAGACAAAGCCATTAGTTCTAAGAAACAGGCCTGGAGAGCCTGGAGGGATGGGGGTAGCAGGGAACCGTACCAAGTAGCCAAAAGGGAGGCCGGGCGGCAGGTATACATAGCCAAAGATATAGCAGAAAAGAAGAAGTTTGCCAATGTCCAGCGACGTGAGGACCAAAGAACTGAGGTATTTCGTATTGCTAGACAGTGTGAGAGAGAAAATAGTGATGTTACAGGAGAGAAATGTGTCCACATGGATGATGGGGCACTTGCCTTTAATGTTGGTGAAAAGAAAGAGGCTTGGAGAAGCCATTATGAAAGACTGCTGAATGTGGAGAATAAATGGGAGGAGGAGAGCCTGCCAAATGTTGACCCAGTAGAGGGACCAGCTATCCGAATAGACGGCTCCCTAGTAGATAAAGCAATTAAGGATATGAAACCGGGTAAAGCCCCCGGCCCATCAGGAATCACTGCTGAGATGCTTAAAACAGCTGGTTATGCGGGCTAAGGCCTAGTCACCCGTATTGTTAACCAGGTAGTTCACAATGGAGTCATACCCAATGACTGGCGTAGCAGCACCATAGTCAACTGCTACAAGGGTAAGGGTGATGCTCTAGATAGAAATAACTACAGGGGTATTAAACTGTTGGATCAGGTGATGAAGACCACAGAGAGGGTCATAACCCATCTCATTAGGGAGAGAATTTGCTTAGATGAGATGCAGTTCGGTTTTGTGCCAGGTAGAAGCACCACTGATGCTATATTCCTGGTCTGACAACTTCAGGAGAAGTACCTAGCTAAAGATAGACCCCTCTACATAGCTTTTGTGGACTTGGAGAAAGCCTTTGACAGGGTTCCCCGATCCCTTATCTGGTGGTCGATGCGGAAACTGTTGATTGACGAATGGCTAATAAGGGCTGTACAGGCTCTATACAGAGAGGCTGTCAGCAAGGTTATGATTAACAACGAATATAGTGAAGAATTCTGGGTAGAAGTAGGTGTACACCAGGGCTCAGCCCTCAGTCCCCTTTTATTCATCATAGTCCTCCAGGCAATAACAGAGACATTCAAAACAGGTTGCCCCTGGGAGCTCCTCTATGCTGATGACCTGGCCCTCATAGCAGAATCACTACTGGAACTAAAAAAGAAATTTCGGGTGTGGAAACAAGGGTTAGAATCTAAGGGCCTTAGAGTAAATGTAGCGAAGACCAAAGTTATAGTATGCAGAAAGGCGAACTCAGCACACACCCCATCGGGCAGGTGGCCCTGCTCGAGCTGTAGGAAAGGTGTAGGTAGAAACTCAATAAGATGCACCCAGTGTAAGCTATGGACGCATAAGAGGTGCAGCAACATCAAAGGGAAATTAACTGATAAGATAGCTTTCATGTGCGGCAGATGCACAGGGACAATAGACACCACAGACACTCAAAAAACAGATTCCATCACACTCCAGGGGGAGAAACTAGAAGTAGTTGATAGTTTCCGCTACCTGGGTGACCAAGTTAGTAGTGGGGGTGGATGCTCAGAGAGTGTCACCACTAGAATACGAATAGCCTGGGCAAAGTTTAGAAAGCTCCTACCCCTACTGGCGACAAAGGGTCTCTCACTCAGAGTGAAAGGTAGATTGTATGATGCATGTGTGCGAACTGCCATGCTTCACGGCAGTGAAACATGGGCCGTGACTGCAGAGGACATGCGTAGACTTGAAAGAAATGAAGCTAGCATGATCCGCTGGATGTGTAATGTCAGTGTGAATGCACGACAGAGTGTAAGCACCCTGAGAGAAATGCTAGGCATAAGAAGCATCAAATGCGGTGTGCAAGAGCGACGCTTGCGATGGTATGGTCATGTACTGCGGATGGATGAGGAGAGATGTGTGAAGAAGTGCCACTCCTGAACAGTTGAAGGAATCAGGGGGAGAGGTAGACCCAGGAAGACATGGGATGAGGTAGTCAAGCATGACCTCAGAGCGTTGGGCCTCACTGAGGCAATGGCGAAGGACCGAGATCTCTGGAGATGTGCTGTGACTACTAAGACCCGGGATGCTCCCGGCACCAGTTCCGCATACCCCCTGCCCATCCAAAGTACCTTGGATCCCGGAACATCTCGCTGTGCTTGAGGAGACCTGTCGAGTCAAGTGCATATACATGAACATCGAACCAAATATCAATGGAAACAGTAGCTGTGATACCTGTGCTGGGGACACATAAAAAGCACCATTCGAATGTGGCCGTTGCCAGTGCAGCCTCGACTGGCTTCTGTGCCGGTAGCACACAAAAAGCACCATCCGAACGTGGACCGATGCCAGCACCATTCGAATGTGGCCATTGCCAGTGCAGCCTCGACTGGCTTCTGTGCCGGTGGCACATAAAATGCACCATCCGAACGTAGCTGATGCCAGCACCGCCCCGACCGGCTTCTGTGCCGGTGGCACATAAAAAGCACCATCCAAACGTGACTGATGCCAGCACCGTCTCGACTGGCTTCTGTGCCAGTGGCACATAAAATGCACCAACCGAGCGTAGGATCCCGGAACATCTCGCTGTGCTTGAGGAGACCTGTTGAGTCAAGTGCATGTACATGTACATGAACATCGAACCAAATATCAATGGAAACAGTAGTTGTGATACCTGTGCCGGTGACACATAAAAAGCACTATCCGAACGTGGCCGTTGCCAGTGCAGCCTCCACTGGCTTCTGTGCCGGTGGCACATAAAAAGCACCATCCGAATGTGGCCGTTGCCAGTGCAGCCTCCACTGGCTTCTGTGCCGGTGGCACATAAAAAGCACCATCCGAATGTGGCCGTTGCCAGTGCAGCCTCCACTGGCTTCTGTGCCGGTGGCACATAAAAAGCACCACCCGAACGTGACCGATGCCAACCCTGCCTCGAATGGCTTCTGTGCTGGTGGCACATGAACATCGAACCAAATATCAATGGAAACAGTAGTTGTGATACCTGTGCCAGTGACACATAAAAAGCACCATCCGAACGTGGCCGTTGCCAGTGCAGCCTCCACTGGCTTCTGTGCCGGTGGCACATAAAAAGCACCACCCGAACGGGACCGATGCCTACCCCGCCTCGAATGGCTTCTGTGCCGGTGGCGCATGAACATCGAACCAAATATCAATGGAAACAGTAGTTGTGATACCTGTGCCGGTGACACATAAAAAGCACCATCCAAACGTGGCCGTTGCCAGTGCAGCCTCCACTGGCTTCTGTGCCGGTGGCACATAAAAAGCACCATCCGAATGTGGCCGATGCCAACCCTGCCTCAAATGGCTTCTGTGTCGGTGGCACATGAACATCGAACCAAATATCAATGGAAACAGTAACTGTGAGACCTGTGCCGGTGACACATAAAAAGCACCATCCGAACGTGGCCATTGCCAGTGCAGCCTCCACTGGCTTCTGTGCCGGTGGCACATAAAAAGCACCATCCGAACGTGACCGATGCCAACCCTGCCTCGAATGGCTTCTGTGCCGGTGGCACATAAAAAGCACCATCCGAACGTGGCCGATGCCAGCACCGCCTTGACTGGCTTCTGTGCCGGTAGCACATAAAAAAAGCACCAACCGATCGTGGCCGATGCCAGACCCCTCTGGCACCTGTGCAGGTGGCACGTAAAAAGCACCCACTACACTCGCGGAGAGGTTGGCATTAGGAAGGGCATCCAGCTGTAGAAACACTGCCAGATCAGACTGGAGCCTGGGGCAGCACCTGGCTCCCCAGACCCCGATCGAACCGTCCAACCCGTGCTAGCGCGGAAAACGGACGTCAAACAATGATGATGATGATGATGAATGCAATAAATTCTTCTCTGCCAGTCTAGACACAAACAATGTTGCTTATTTAACTCCCTGATGAGGTCATTGAGTTCTGGCTGATTAAAAACTTGTGCCACTGATGAGGTCCCTTCAAAATCCCTGACATCATGACTACTGTCCTCTGCACTCTTCAATAAATCTCTCATGCCTCTTCTCCTTCCGTTGCTCTGCATTGGTGATATTCTCTTTCCATGGCACTGTCAACTCTAGCAAAATTTCAATTTTCCATTCTGTATTCCATAGGATTAAGTCAGGTCTTTTTGTTGTTTTTATGAATGGAAATATTAACAGTCTTTCCAAATCCATGGCCAGCTCCCAGAATCCCTTTCATCTTTCCTTTGTCTTGTATATTTTATTTGAAGGCCTAGTCTTATGTCCTTTTCCCTCCTTCTGGAAGTATATTTTTCTTCACTTTTCCACTTTTAGGTATTCTCTCCTTGAGTGCTGTGCTTATACCACCGAGGACTTGATTGTGACACCATGTATATCTGTCTAGTGCTAGCCTGCAATTTGACAGAACATGTCTCACTGTTCCTTTCTCTCCACATCTACATACATTAGTCGTTTGTATGCTCCACTGAACAAAATTTGTCGGTGAAGGTAAAGCGTCAAAAATAGACTTGATCACGAAGAATGTCCTTGCTTGTTCTCAAGCCCAAATTTCCTTCCATGAGATTTTCTAACTGCCTACGTATTCCTCCCATTTCAGACACTGACCCTGTTGACTAAATTGCACCAAATGTACATTTCGCCTTTCTTCTTCCTCCTTTCTCACTTCGTGTACCACTGCCTCTTTCATCTCTTTTACACTGCTCATGCAAAATGGTTTGAAATTGTGCAACCCTAGGCCGGCTCTTGCTTCTTACATTGCTCTGACTGTATCAGCATGCCTTAGCTTTCCAGGCGCCCTGTTTACTTACTCTTTCGCTTTCCATTTCCTCCCTCCTCTTACATTTGGAGGGTTTTCTTGGATTCTTTGATCTTTGAATATCTTACCATCATTACTGTCCTTGACTTTCCTGCCTTATATTCTTCAGCGATTAATGTTTACTTCTTTTTGGACTCCTTTCACGAAAGCTACACTTCAAGATTTTTTGGCTTTGAATTTCATTGTCACCCAGAGTATTAGTTCATCCAACCACTCTAATATTCCATCTGATGCTTCTCTACTTTCTGATAATACAGTAACATCAACCATAAAAGCCCTTAACGGTGTCTTTGTAACAGATTACTCACAAGTTGTTGATCTTAGTAACATCTCCATGACTAGCACAAATAAGATGCCTGATATCTGGTATCCAGCTGCAATACTTACTTCAAGCCATTGCCACTCCATTGTGAACTTTCCTGGTGTAAGTCTCATCCTCAATTTATCATAGTAACACATGAGCATTCGTTGTGCTTGCTTTTCTAATGAACTCATCCATTTCTTTCCGTTTAATGTCACCCGAATCGAATGGTACCCTTGGTTCAGATGGTTTCTTCAGCCTGAGCATTTCTGGGAGTACTTTATTTCTATCAGTGTGACTGTATGTCCATTTAAGATGGTGTTTGAGTTCTTCGTTAGTGCAATCTAATCTTCCGCTCTTACTTTCAGTAAACAAACATTTAGTATATTGATATGGATTGTTTACAAAGCTATGATAATTTTTTTCCTCTCCTTTCTTCTGTTCTTCTTTCCTTTCTTAGTTGTTCTCGATGCCTCTTTTTTATCTCCTCATATAGCTGTATTTAACTCTTCTCTTTCCTCTGCCTCCGTTGCATGCATCCATCTCATTCTGAATTTTTCTTCTCTTCTTGTACCTTTGTGATCTGTCTTTCTTTCCTCAATGGTCCACCCTTTGCCGCTGATTCTCCATTCCCTGTTGTTTCAAGTCCAAATCCTTTCTCTCCTTCCTGATAGATTATATTAGCCAAGTTCTCAAGCTTTTGTTCATCATCCCCTTAGAATTTGGTGGTCATTCTTGCTACCACATCATTGAATTTCTTATAGCTTGCTGCATCATTTGCCTTCAGCCACTTAATCTTTGGCTTCTTCATATCTATCTCTTTTCTTGGCTGTTCCAATTCAACAGTGGAATGACCCTCACTATGGTTTCTTTCCAGGATGTTCTGGCCATACATCTTCTGGTTTTTCAACCCACACTGTTGAATCACAAGGGTTTGGTCGGACTGAGACTATAGTAAAAGACACAAGGTGTCATTGTACTGATGTCAAATCTTACTGGTATCAAATTTGGTTTGCATCCCTCCCTATGTATAAGAATGACAAGAACTGATTTATTTTCATGAAATAAATTAATGATATTCTTTTCTTACACATTTGCATTGTAAGAATATGTTATATATTGGCTTCAAAGATAGGTACATGGTCAGCAATTTCAGGAGGAAGGAGAAAGTCAATTACATCAACCCCCAGTATTAAACTGGTACTTATTTTATCAGCCCTGAAAGGATGAGCAGCAAAGTTGACTTTTGTAGAATTTGAATTCAGAAGGTAAAGACATCTGAAATGCCACTAAGTATTTTGTCCAGTCTGCTAACAATTCTGCCAGCTTGCTGCCTCAGAATATACAGTATACTAAACATAGGTGCCGGCATGACTGTGTGGAAAAAAGCTTGCTTCCCAATCACATGGTTCCAGGTTCAGTCTCATTGCATGACACCTTGTGCAAGTGTCTTTTACTATAGCCTCAGGTCAGCCAAAACATTGTGAGCGGATTTGGTTGACAGAAACTGAAAGAAGCTCATTATGTGTGTGTGTGTTTGTGTGTGTGCATGTGTATGTGTGTGTGTGTGTGCATACATGTGTGTGTCCTTGTGTCTGTGTTTGTCCAGCACCAAACAACCGGTGATGATGTGTTTATGTCCCTGTAACTTAGCAGTTCAGTAAAAAGAGACTGATGAAATAATAAATTAAAAAGCAAGTACTGGGGTTGATTCATTTGACTAAAAGTTCTTCAAGGTGGTGCCCCAGCATGGCCACAGTATAATGACACACAGATAAAAGTTAGACAATATATTATTAATAGCCAGATAGGAGAAGAAGAAATGTAAATTAGAATTGTGAATGTTTGGATGCAGTTGTCTGATTTTAATGGAAATATTTTTATGTTGGATAAGATAACACTGAAGAGTTATATGTTTACATCCAGTTACTAACAGACAGAAGCTGTGCACTAATCTTTCATATATATATGTGTGTGTGTGTGTGTGTGTGTCTTTGGGATTTATTTCCTGTATTTTTTTTGTCTGAATTCAAGCCAGCACTAACAAAGTGGCAAGTTGCTTTTGTTTAAATCAGGACAGTTCTTAGGGTTTAAGGTTATCTGAATCGCTTGGCATATGCATATATGTATGCATGTTGTGTGCATGTGTGTAGATAAACTTTCATTTGTTGGTATGCATACCACAATAGAACATAAGTGTGTATGTTTGATTACTATTGATGAATGGTCAATGTATACGTATTTGGGGTGTGTGTGTGTGTATGTATGTGTGTTTGTGTGTGTATGTGTATGTGTGTTTGTGTGTGTATATATATATATATATATATATATATATATATATTTATAAATTTATATAAATAAGGATAAGATCATTATTTAAAATACCAATCATATCAAGTGGCCAGTATAGGAATAAAAACCTTATAGGTAATAATTATTATTAAAATTATAAGTATTCGCATGTTGTATATATATATATATATATATATTTGTAATTATGTACCATCTGTGTATATCCCACTGGTGAGGCAGAGTATAATTTTATGTAAAGCCAGAAATCTAGATCTGGGATTGTCCAATAACTTTTTGCTAGTTTATTTGTTTCTTTGTCTTTTCTCCTGGTGCTGTATGAATATTTGATGTGGTTTTAGAGTCAAGTTTTGACTGTTATCTCTAGTATGGTGGTATCTTTTAGATACCCTTCATTACAATTATATATATATATATATATATATGTATAACATAAAGGTCATTTGCCAACCTAATGTGGCATCCCAGTTGGGACAAATGCTATTGTTGTTTAGCCTCAGGAGACATTGTCATCAGCTGGTTATATGGCATACAATCATTGAGTGTCGTATACCCAACTGGGACTGCCACATTAGGTTGGCAAATAATCTTTACTTTAAAGTACTGCTACTGAATATTTCATGCTGTGAGATTTAGGAACAATAATATATATATATATATATATATATATATATATATATACATATATTTTTTAACATTTAAGCCTTCTGTAGTTTTTTCACTCTTTACTATTTTCTATATATTCACCCACGTGCTTTCACAAACCAACTTTCTTATCTATATATTAAACACGTGAGACCGAAAATGCCACAGAAGACCAACACCTCGGATAAAACCACAAATGAGGACATACTCAAAGAACTGAAAAATATTAAAACACAGCTTATTAACCTGAACAACAAAATCGAGGAATCAAACCTACTCGCCCGGGAAAGTAAAAGCAATGAAGATACAACTCGCTCAACAAATCCGACAATAAAAAACACACACCAAATGAAACACAGCAGGACATCATACGCACCCAAATTAACCCAGCAAAAAGAAAAATAGGAAACATTTGGAATACAAACCTGCACAACAGAAAACTCGCCTTCTGGAACATGATAAAAAATTCCAACAAAGCAGATATTTACGAGGGATGGATGAACTCAACACCAATTATCTCCCACGCAAATTCCAGATAAAATTAATTCCTAACGAGCCTGATGGACAGAGAACTATTAGGGAAAAGTCAGCTCTGTTCAATTTAAGATCAGAAATAGAGCTTCTAAGACTAAAGGCCTCCACAAATGAGGAAAAATTTAAAAGCATCGACGAGGAGATGCACAATATAATACAGAAACATACCGAGGGACAACCCCTCGAAAATACATTAGATCATTGGAAGGATACCTGTGAAAAAGAAGAGAGAAATTCTGTCCTGCGCTGGAAGAAAAACATGGACTTCTTCCAAAAATATAGTGCAACTTTCAAAAATGAATTGGGTACAAATAATCCCTTCCTTAAGAAAATTACAAAAAATAAAAAAGAAAAACCAAACAACCCACGAACAACACCCAACTATCCTCCATACACTAAAAACAGAAATCACCCACAACCAACCTTTGCAAACCACGCAAGACCTAACAGGGAACTAGCTGACAGACGACGCGTCTATGAAATAAATTACACCAACAACATCCTAATACCAGACCCAACCACCATACAGCACAAAACGACACTAGAATAAGAAATACACCACACACAAGTCGCTACTACCCCATGAACTAAAATTACTGGTCCCCACTAAACACAAGACAAACGCAAAAAAACACTATGTCAAGCAACATCCCACATACAAGCAGTTCGAAACAAAAATATTTCTCATACAGAAATTTTACACACACCACAAACAAAAACAACCATAGATTCCCACACACAACGATCGGGGGCAACAATACCACCACTCCCCCGACCCAATATCACACAACCTCACAGACAACTCATACAAACAAAATTACACCCAACATTTTTTAGCCAGGGACCAGGAACACCAGGACACAGGCTGGAACCTAGTAATAAGGAAAAACCAAAGATAATCAATCTTTCAACCAAACCTCTTTCTAACATAAAAATTGACATCCTCTCAAAAGGGCTCAAATTTACACCAACTCCACGCAGAGCCAACCTAAATGAAATCAAGGATAATATAACAGAATTTTGCAGAAAATTAAGACTAGCAGAAGCATCAACCAGTTTCAATACTGAAGATGAATCACTAGTCAAGAACAAAAGTGAACGCATCCCACACAGAGGAAGAACTAAAGATCTTGACGAATTCTGTTGAGAACTTTCCCTACCATACTATACATAAACAGAACGTTAACTCAAATTTTAACACTACACAATGGAAAGAACTGATAGAACTTCAAAATGATGAAGATATAACCATTAAGGAAGCAGACAAGGGAAATGCAGTTGTAATAATGGATACATCATACTACAGAAATCTTGTAATTTCCTTGCTTGATGACGACCTACATTATGAAAAAATTACCAACTACACCCCACAAAAAATAATGAAAACTCTATCTTCACTAATTAAAACCCATGAAAAGGAACTAACAACCAAAGAGATTGACTTCCTAACAAACTTTAAATGCAAACCTAGCCTTTTCTATGGTCTGCCAAAAATTCCTAAAAGTCAAATTATAAATGAAACCATTAAAAAATCACCAAAGACATACATACACACACCTAACCCGGGGGACCTAAAACTACGACCCATTGTAGCTGGCCCAACCTGTGAAACACACAGACTAAGTCTACTTATGGACATCCTCCTGAAACCTTCCTTAAACATATCGATAGCCATATCAGAGATGACTTAGATATGTTAAACCACCTTCCAAAAAAAGCCAAGAAGAAGAAACAATCCTGGTTTCATTTGATGTAGTTAACTTATATACCAGTATACCTCATAATTATGGACTGGAGGCAATACAGTTCTGGTTAGACCAATTTCCGGAAGAAATACCAAAAAGGATCAGTAAAGAATTCATTACTAAATCAATTGAATTCATCCTACACAATAACCACTTCATGTTTGACAATACATTTTACCGTTAAAAATCCGGAATTGCTATGGGTACAAGGGCAGCACCAGTCATTGCGAACTTAACAATGGGATACATGGAAATAATCATTTACCAGGAATCTTTATCAATCTTTGGAAATCCCCTCTCTCAATACATAAAAGAGTATTGGAAACGATTCTTAGACGATTGTTTTATTCTCTGGAATGAAAACACAGATAAACTCCTAAAATTTAAAAACCTATTGAACAGTATAAACCCAAATATACAGTTCACAATGGAATACAACCAAAAGGAGCTCCCGTTCTTGGATATACTAATAAAAAAAATTAACCTTAAAATAGAAACAGACATTTTTTACAAAGCCACAGACGCCAAACAATACCTTCTTTTTAGTTCATGCCACCCAAGACACACTAAAACAAACATCCCCTTCAACCTTGCAAGAAGGATATGCACAATAGTGTCAGAACAAAATACCAGGAACTTTAGACTGCAAGAACTCAAAAACACCCTAATTGACAGACATTACCCAGCTCAACTCATAGAGGATGGGATCAGACGTGCAACAGAAATCAACATAGAAACTTTAAGAAAAGTTCAACACAACAACACATCTTCCCCGAAAATACTACCTTACATATCTACATACAACCCCAGAAACAAAGAAGCCTTCACCATCATCACCCAGAATTTACCAATACTTCATAAAGACCCCAAATTAAAGGAAATTCTAAACATACACCAAATCATTAAAAGCTACAAACAGCCTAAATCACTCAAAAAGATTCTCACAAAGGCAAAATTGTCTTCTGAAATTACGGATGCGAAAGTAAAAAAATGTGGTAGATCGAATTGTGCAACATGTCCTAACCTGCTAGAAGGATCAGAATTCCTCTTTAAAGAGGGACAGAAATTCAAGATCAAATCTAACTTTACTTGTGCCTCTGAAAACATAATTTATGTCATAAAATGCTCGGGCTGCCACCAAGACTACGTGGGTTCCACGGGACTATCACTCAGACGTAGATGCACACTGCATCGACAACAGATTGCATTCCCAGAATATAGAATGATACCTTTTAGTGAGCACATTGAGAAATGCGCAAAGCAACTACTACCACAATTTTTAATCTTTCCATTTTACCAATGTGCTTTCGGATCATCAACACAAATTAGACTAAACAAGGAAACATTCTTCATTGAAAAGTACAAGCCCAGACTCAACCATCTGAACATACTGATACAGAGAAATTCACACCAAGGGAAAGGAAAAAAATTTTAAGCGATTATCTCCCTTACACTGGAAGAAATCACTCACTACCTTTCCTTATTTAGAACTCTCCTGTACATAAACATAACGAAAACTCTATTCAACATAAACATAACGTCGCAAGAAATTTGAAAAGCTACACGCGAAACCGGTCTTTCTTTTAAATTATGTCATTATAAGAGAAAAAAATTTTAAAAAAAATTTTCTAATATTCTTCAGACATATTGACGCAAATATATATATTTTTTAACATTTAAGCCTTGTGTAGTTTTTTCACTCTTTACTATTTTCTATATATATATATATATATATATATATATATATATATATATATATATATATATACTAGCAGAGACACCCAATATTGCTTGGGGTTAAAATGTCATAGTCTTTTTATTATTTTACTTGTTTCAATCATGTGACTGCAGTGATGCTGGAGCAGAGAATTTAGTCGAAAATATCTGCCCCAGGATTTATTCTTTGTGAACGTAGTACTTATTCTATCAGTGTGTTTTGCCAAATGGCTAAATTATGGGGATGTAAACACAGCAACATCTGTTGTCGAGTGATGGTGGAGGTACAAACACAGACACACACTCACACACAGATACACAGACACACACAAATATAACTCTTATTATAAAAGGCAGATTTTATCTGCCTCCCTTTGGGAGTTATACAAATCTACAATATAGGATTTCTTCAATTACAATTTACCTAGCATTTTTAAGAGTACAATGCATCGCGTCATGCCAGGTCCAGTTTTTAAAATTTAAACTCCAATTAAGCAAAATTTACAGAAAACTCACATTCTGGTGTGTGTGTCAAATGCTTTATTAGTCTGGTTTACACCACACGCAAACGCACACACACAGTGGGCAACGAATAAAATGAAAGTAATTCACTTACTGTAGTGAGTGATTCTTTCACTCTGCCTCCCACTTCCTCTTTCCACACATAGACACGCAAATATATAAATAAAATTGTAAGCTAACGTGCGTGTGTGTGAGTGTGTGTGTGTGTGTGCGCGTGTGTGTGTGTGTGTGCGTGTGCGTGAGTGTGTGACAGGAAAGTTTTTTACAACGAATATAAGACCTATATCCAAGTAGCAGAAAGATAAGACAGTAAGGTGTGATTTGAGGGAGATTTGGCTGCTATTTCTACCATGTCTATGTGCCATGTAGGGGTCTCCCTCATAGACTCATACATACATATATACATAGATAAGACAGTAAGGTGTGATTTGGGGGAAATTTGGCTGCTATTTCTACCAGGTCTAGCTACCATGTAGAGGTCCCCCTCATTGGCTCATATATATATATACATACATAAGACAGTAAGGTGTGATTTGAGGGAGATTTGGCTGCTGTTTCTACCAGGTCTGTTAGGCCTTCTCATGTAAACTCAAGCTTTCTCATGCCTTGAACATAAGACCAAAGCAGAGAATGTATTCTTTTATTCTTCTGCTTTTTCCAGCCATTGGTCTGTGGCCATGCTGAGGCAATGCCTTGAAGAATTGTAGTTTAATGAATCAACTCCAGTTTTATTTTTGTAAGCATTGTACTTATTCTATCTGTTTCCTTTGTCAAACCACTAGGTGACAGGGATGTAAACAAACCAACATTCGTTGTCAAGCAGTGGTGGAGGACAATCACAAGCACAGACACGCACACACACACATACATGCATACACATATACACACATACATACATACATACATATATATATATGTGTGTATATATATATTGCAGCGTGGAAGGTGTTTGTAAGCCATTTAAGAAACACACAAAAACCGTTACATTCACTTCAACATTTAAGTTTAATTTGCCAAAATATTTTCGTCGCTTTCAGACCGCGACCTGTTCACTGACAAAAATATCGTGCTAACAGGTCGCGGTCTCAAAGCGACGAAAATATTTTGACAAATTAAATTTAAATGTTGAAGTGAATCTAACGGGTTTTGTGTGTTTCTTAAATGGCTTATAAACACCTTCAACGCTGCAACTGTTTTCGTTCCAGCACACGATCTCAGATCAAGTCACTTGCTATGCAAGTACATCTCTGTAACTATATATATATTATATATATATATATATATATGTATATTGGTAAAAACAGTAAGATAACAAAAGAAAGAAAGAGACCTCAATATTATGTAAATAGAGGAAATCTTTATATATAAAAGTGAGGTTGTGTGTCTGTCTCCTACGATTTAGATTCCTAACTACTCCCACATTTTGCGGTGCAGTTTAACCAAAGCCGGGTATCTTATAGTCGTGATTCATATCGAGACCGTCTGGGTATTAGCGCGCGTCTACGATGAGTCTACGATTTAAAAAAAAATTACCATCAATTTTTCCCATTTTTAATCCATTTTTTACATATATAAGGGAAGTAACTCTCTAAAATTTATTATTAAATCTCAGAACGTAAAAAGCTACAGTAACACCCCTCCCCCTTTGTGGTTAGCCATATTGAGATGGCTATTATACTTTACATCTCTAAAAATGCTTATATAATTATTTCCCTTACAAACCCGAGCAACGCCGGACGATACTGCTAGTATATATATATATATATAATATATATATATATATATATATATATATATATGTATGTATGTATGTATATATTTTTTTCTCTTTTAACTCTTTTACTTGTTTCAGTCATTTGACTCTGGCCATTCTGGAGCACCGCCTTTAATCGAACAAATTAACCCCAGGACTTATTGTTTGTAAGCCTAGTACTTATTTTATCAGTCTCTTTTGCTGAACCGCTAAGTTATAGGGGCGTAAACACACCAGCATCGGTTGTCAAGCGATGTTAGGGGAACAAACACAGACACACAAAAATATACACACACATACATATATATATATATATATATATATATATATATATATATATATATATATACATATATACGATGGGCTTCTTTCAGTTTCCATCTACCAAATCCACTCACAAGGCTTTGGTCGGCCCAAGGCTATAGTAGAAGACACTTGCCCAAGGTCCCACGCAGTGGGAATGAACCTGGAACCATGTGGTTGGTAAGCAAGCTACTTACCACAGAGCCACTCCTGCGCATATATATATATATATATATATATATATAACAAAAAGAAAACAAAAATAGGAACAAGAACTTAACAGGCGACAAAAAACATCTGAACAGTTAGACAATACAAACAAGGAGAGGTAAAAACAACGACGGGTCATTCGGAGCTTCCTATCCTCAGTTGAATTCCCGATTGTCTTTGTAATTTCAGCCGATTACACACGAGACTGCTCCAATCTGGCCAGCCCCAAGAAAATCTAAGCTAAGCACACTAGACTTCTCGGAAGAAAGGAAGCTAATGTATATAAAAACAGAAAAATGGTACACAATTACAAATACAAACAGCAGGACATTAACAAAAGGTGTCTTTTGACTAAGAGCGAATTATATTTAGCTGGCATGTGTGGAAGTGAAGCCTTATGGCAGGAGCATAAGAGATGAAAATCATGGGAAGGAAGAGATGCTACAGAGATGGTTGTCGAACCAAGAAAGAAAGGTCAGGTTTGGCAGAACATTGGTCACACGGATGGAGAGGAGAGAAGTAGAGGGCAGAGGGATTGAAGAATTAGGGAGGGATGAGAACAAGAGAAAAAGAAAGGAAATGGACAGAGTGAGGTAAAAGAGGAGGGAAAGTGAGAATGAAGGGAAGGCCAAGAAATGTGAGATGGGGGGCAAAGAAAAGAAAGTGGAAAGAAAAAAGAAGGGGGCTAAAAGAAAGAGTTACCACACACACCAGCTTCATTTGATTTGTCCTTAATCAAAAGACACCTGTTGTTAATGTCCTGTTTATATTTGTAATTGTGTACCATTTCTTCATTTTTTCATCCTTGTTTTCATAAACATTCTCTTCCTTTCTCTCGTGCTCTAGTGCTCTTAGCACTAGTGGACTCTAGGACTCTAGTGCCTTTAGCTTAGATTTTCTAAGGGCCAGCCAGATTGGAGCAGTCTCGAGTGTAATCAGCCAAAACTGCAACAATGATCTGGAACTTGACTGAGGATAGGAAGCTCCGAATGACTCATCCTTGTTTTCTACTCTGTGTTTTTGTATTGTCTAACTGTCTGGATGTTTTGTTGTCACTTGTTACGTTCTTGTTCCGATTTCTGTTTTCTTTCATATATATATATATATATAAATATATATATACATACTATATATACACACATATATAGATATGTATATACATACAAATATATACACACACACACACACACATATATATATATATATATATATATATATATATATATATGTTTCTTCAGCAGGATTTTGTGATCCATTCTGTCAAATGCCTTGCTGAAATCAAGGTATATGACATCAGTGTTGAAGCCTTCTCCCAGAGTTTCTAAGATGTTATTAAAATAGTGCAGAAGCTGCAACAGGCAGTCCCTGCCATCATGGAGATCATGCTGGTTGGGGTTCAGCACATTGTTGCTTTTTGAAGAAGTGAGTTATTCACAGTCTCACCACCCTCTCAAATATTTTAATGATATGAGAAGTGAGTGAAATCAGATGGTAGTTCACTGCAAGAGGTTTGTTTTCCTTTTTGAAGAATGGAACGAGAGACTGGGAAAGAAAACGATTAGGTATGTAGCCTGCATCAGGTGAGTTTCTCCAAAGCTCAGCTAGAGGGAGTGCAACTTGATGTTGACACATCTTCAGGACAGTGGCCGGGAACTTATTGGAATTAACTGCCAAGCTGTGCTTGATCTTATTCATTTCTGTTAGTCTATCAGGAGCATCAAAAGTTATGTTAGATATGGTTAGTTGAGGGTTTGCATCACTGATGCTAACCAGATCAACCGCATTAGCATTAATGGAAACAAAGCAGTATTGTCTCTGCAATATCTCGCACATGGATTTTGCATCATCCTGTAGGGTGTTCTTCTCCTCAACCAGGGGACCAACAGTGGAAACAGCATCTTTGTTTTTTCGCTGTTTTGCAAATGAAAAGAACACTTTGAGATTGTTTTGTTTTCTCAATATACATACATACATATATAAATTTATATAAATAAGGATAAGATCGTTAATTTAAATATCGATCTTATCAAGTGGCTAGCATGGGGATGAAAACCTTCAAAGGTAATAATTATTATTAAAATTATAATTTAGGGTATCTAAGAGATACCTCCACGCTGGAAATAGTAGCCAAAATTTGACTCTAAAACCCCATTAAATGTTCATACAGCACCAGGAGAGAAGACAAAAAGGACAAAATAAATTAACAAAAAATTACTGGATAATTCCAGATCCTGAATTTCTGACTTTGCATAAGAAATGCTTAGCCTCGTCAGTGGAATATACGCAGATAGTAACATAAATACACATATATATATACATATAACATACAAATACTTACATATACGAACATATACATATGCATGTGTGCACATGACCAGTTTAAATTGCCTGCCTATAACTCCTCATGTGATATGGTTAAAACATCACCGCAGTAAATACAATGACGAAATAAATCTAAAAATTTATATAAATAAGGATAAAATCGTTAATTTAAATATCGATCTTATCAAGTGGCTAGCATGGGGATGAAAACCTTCAAAGGTAATAATTATTATTAAAATTATAATTTAGGGTACCTAAGAGATACCTCCAAATAGCAGCCAAAACTTGACTCTAAAGCCACATTAAATGTTCATACAGTACCAGGAGAAAAGACAAAAAGGACAAAATAAACTAGCAAAAAGATTATATATATATAAAGACAAAGACGAGTGTGTAAACAACAAACAGATGTATCAGTTTAACGGTCGGGAAGTGAGAAAATCTTTTACATTTCAAGCCTATACTCTCCAACAGAAATAAATAAGGAGAGAAAATAGAAAAAAGTATAGTGGCTAGCGATCTATCCTGGCAAATGCCGGACATATACATGTATGTATGTATGTATATTTGCATATATATATGTGTATATATGTATATAATATATATATATATATATATATATATATATATATATATATATATACACATATATACACACACACATATATATATATATATATATATTATATATATATATATATATATATATATATATATATATATGCAAATATACATACATAATGTATATGTCCGGCATTTGCCAGGATAAATCGCTAGCCACTATACTTTTTTCTATTTTCTCTCCTTATTAATTCCTGTTGGAGAGTATAGGCTTGAAATGTAAAAGATTTTCTCACTTCCCGACCGTTAAACTAATACTTCTATTTGTTGTTTACACACTTGTCTTTGTCTTTTGTTTTTTTTATAAATTCTCACTAAATATGTAAATATATACTTATATACATGTGTATATATAAATATACATGTGTATATATAAATATACATGTATATATATATGTATATATAAATACACATAAGTATATATACGTATATATGTATATAAATATATATACATATAGACATATATATATGCATACACACACATATCTGTATATATATATGTGTGTATATATATATATATATGTATATATACATATATATGTATATGTGTATATACATATATATATGCATATATACATATATACATGTATATATATGCATATATATGTACATATACATACATATATAAGTATGTATACATATTTTTTTTTATGTATATATATATGTGTGTGTGTGTGTGTGTGTGTGTGTGTGTGTGTTTGTGTGTGTGTGTGTAACAAAGTAAAGTTGTAAGGTACCACATGAGTGGAAATATATATGAAAGAAGGTTTGAAAATGCAATTTTTAAGATGTTTATTCGCTTGACCGGTTTCACTTTTTTAGAATAAGATTGTCAAAAGTAAAATGTAGAGCTTTGTGAAAGCTTTGTTGTGTTAAGTACTGGTTATCACAAAAGTATTAAAATACAGATATACATTTTTTGATAATAAGAAAATGTTAAAAACAGTTTACAAGAAAGTATTTTAGAAAGTAATCAGAACGGGAGTCTAAAATGTATTTTGAGTTCAATAAAAATATTGTTTGCTTGGTAGTATATATATGTATATATATATATATATATATATATATATATATATATAATATATATATATATATATGTATATACACACACAGAAGGAGATATATTTAAGAATTTACAAAAAGTTGCAGAAGAATAACTGACCTGTATTTCTGACATTTTGTCTTGTGTGTTGCTACATATAAGGACCCATTCCAGGGCGAATGGGTTATTTCCTTTGGATTTTAAAATAAAATATATTAAATATATATAAGGATACCTTCCAGGAGCCCTATTATCGATTTTTTTCAACAATCTGAGTATGCCATGAGGCTTCCACACATGAGTTCTACTCGTGTGTCAAGTTTAATCAGAAGTGATAAAGCAATATAGGAGGTGTTAGCTAACAACTCCACAAACACACCTACAGACAGAATTTCCCACATATGTAGTAGATATCCACACACACATATATATACGTGTATATATAATATATATATATATGATATATATATATATATATATATATACACATATAATATATATATATATATTTTATTTCGTATATTTTTCACTTGTTTATTGCTATGGTTTTGTGTTGAGTTTGATCTGAGAACATAATCTTTTGTGGTGAATGGCGATTTGACGTCTATATCTAGCATGTTGACTGTCCACTTTTCGTGTTCAGTCCTTAATTGGTATATATAAATATTTTAATCTTCGGATTCTTTTTAATATGCTAGACCACTGGTCTTAATTGATAAATATCAATTTCTACCCTTAATTAATTTTATATAAATAATATGTTCTCTAACCGATAAATTAACTGCTGCTAATTATTAGCTGCAGGCTAGTTTTCTCGGGTTTCAACGCGCCAAAGTAAAGGCATTTGAAAGATATATTCAAATGTAATAGGCTGAACTCCATGCACGCGATATTTCGGTATCGTGTTTGCATCTAGTCCAGCAAATTACATTTATAACGGACCATGCTGATGATGGCTGCAGTTTTCCTTGCGGAAAATAACAGCTGAAACTAATTTAGTACATGGGTAATTATTTTATTTCGTATATTTTTCACTTGTTTATTGCTATGGTTTTGTGTTGAGTTTGATCTGAGAACATAATCTTTTGTGGTGAATGGCGATTTGACGTCTATATCTAGCATGTTGACTGTCCACTTTTCGTGTTCAGTCCTTAATTGGTATATATATATATATATATATATATACACACACACATATATATATGTGATAGATCGTTAGCTCCTACATGTATTTTTTCTCTCCTTGTTTCTCTCCTTGTTTCTGTGTATCTGTCTGTCGGATAGCGTAGGCTCGAAACATAAAAGACTTTTTCTATTTCTATTCCTGAGCGCTATACTAATACATTTGTTTGTTTGTACGCCACCTGCCTTCATCTTTTGTTTATTTTCGTAAACTTTCCCGTTATTTATACATATACTCTTATAGCAGTTAACTATAACACTACTGCACTAGTCAGTGGGGATGACACCTTCTTGAATAACCTGATTAACTATAGAAGTGTCTTGGCTGTATCCTACTCCTACAGATACTTTAAATATCTCACCAGTGATTCCTGATAGTCCATGAGGTTTCCATGTCTTCACATCTTTAATTGTCTTATATTTCATACTGCTTTCAAGTTTGATGGCTGGTCCCTTAGTTGATTCAGTATTTGAAAGACTCTCTGCATTTCTCACACTTAGCAACCATGCATCTTTCTTCTCTGAATCACTAAGTACAAGTATAACACTATTAGTTTGCAAACATTTCTCACCTGCCACATCTTTATTCTCTCTGATACACTACTTTGCAATCTAGAACACCTCACATCTCTGATCCATACACTGTAAAACGATGGAAAATCTCTTCCTGCTTTTTGTTTCACTATTTAAATCTCCCATTTAGCTTCCCTTCAAGCTACCTGATAAAATTTTCTGCTACCACCATTTTCCAAGTCTTTCTAGGCTTGTCTCTTTGTTTTAATACTAGGGTCTACCTCCTTGTTCCACCACCATGTCACCTTCAGCCTAGGTGGGATTTTGCCCCAGCCATAGATTTGATTTGTAGCCTTCACTAAGTTGTTCCACAAGAACTTCCAATTGTCCTCTAAGTGATACGTCTCCAACTCCTCTTCCTCAAAAGCTTCCATCACAATCTCTCTATATTTCTGCTGGCTTGCTGGGTCTTTGAGCTTCCATAACCTCCTTTTCTAGACTGGTTAATTTCTCTAAGTCCTAACTTTAATTCTGAAGTCACTAACCAGTGAGGCTGTAATTAAACTGGCCTTTGATGGGTGATCATGTAGAAGTCTGATTTCCTGAAATTACTGTTGCAAATCATCAGATCATTTGCATCACAGCCTTGTTATATACACACACACATACACATATGTATGTATGTTTATATATACATATACATATATATATATATGTGTGTGTGTATGTATATATATATGTATGTATGTATGTATTATGTATGTACTTATGGTTGGATACTGATGAGGTGAAAATCACAATTGCATAATTTTTCTATTATTGTTATGTAATTATTTCAACACTTTGCTAAAATGAACACACATAAACAGTAATTAAACATAATGCACTTGCATCCTATTGTAAGATGCACGTTCACAAGGGCAAATTTATCCACATGCACACAAACATGCAAAAGCCTTACCAATTTGTTAGTAACTGACTTGGAGTCTGCAAAGGTAAAAACCTTCAAATAATCCCTAAGAAACATAAATGATGGAGTGCAGTATAAGTGCTGTTTGTAAACCTTCACTCACTAAATGTTGGTCAACAAAAGGCTTCAGTGAAGGCACTTACTCAATGTGTCATATAGCGGGATTGAACCTGAAATCACAAGACGGCTAAGTAATGTTCTTATCTGCATCATTGTTCCTATATGTATATACATATCTTTGACTTGTAAGTACACCTTCTCCTTGACTTACAAGTGAGTTCCATTCTGACTGATAGGTTGTAAGTTGACTTGGTTATATGTCAGATTTATATTTTTCAGCACTATTTTCATTCAAACATAACTGGTGCTTAAAAGTGATTTAGTGAGATAAAGTGGTAGGCAGTGGATGCTTGGGTCTCAGGGAGGTCTGCATTGTCAGATGCTGCCATAGTTATCATATGCACAGCTGCCCAACGTCCAAAAGTCGATTTATTTATTTATTTTTTGTAGTTGTAAGTACAGATGGTTGTAAGTTGCATAAGTCATAAGTCAAGAAAAAAGTGTATATGTTTCTTAAACAGTTTTACACCCACCCATACACTGTGATGCATCATATTTACTTAATGATTCCCTCTCCCTTTTTTAGCAAATGCAATATTGTTTGTATATCCCTGATGAAGTCTAATAAAACTGAAAAAAATCTGGAGGTGTTTCTTGAATTTGCCAGAATAATGGAAAATCTGTTAGTTATTTTAACTTATATAGCATTTTACCACTTTCATATCTATTTATAATTACCATATTTAATGCTTACTGCAATAAATGTGATAAATCTTGTTTCATGTAGATGACATCTCTGACTAATTTCTCTCAGAAATTCATTGTCTAAAACTTTACAGATGACTATCAGCAATTGTAGGCTCCCACAACTATATATATGTAATACTGCTGTTTGTCTCTAACTATTGTACATGTGGTGTACTGCACAATGCTTGTACTTAACATGTAGTCTCCCATTGTAAAACAAATTACTGAATTGTTAATCATGCAAATTTGATAATTATAGCACTCAAATACTTACATACACACATACACTCATTTATAGAAATGTAGCACACACACACATGCAGGCATATAACCACACATGCATATTCACAAAGCTTTAGAAATGCAGCCATTCTTTACAGCCTTTTAAAATATACCAACTATACTTGTCAAGTAAAATGCCTTCTAGTGTAGCTGTTCATGATATAATAGGTTTTCACTGTGTCTAAACCCAATTTATATTTGACTGTCAGCTAAAATATATGACCAACTAAAAATACATAAAAATACATAGTAAAAAAATCCTGAATTAGTTCGTTTGGTCCACAATCATAGCAAATGATTTATGGTTTTCCAATATGGCAGGAACCATGAAGCCATACTTGCATGCTTCAAACTTTTCTGTCTCTTCTGCATATGTTCAGGAAGCAATATAAATATAAACAAATACACTATACAGGGCTAGGAGACATTTCATAAATATATATATATATATATGTGTGTGTGTGTGTGTATATATATACATATATATACACACATACATATATATATACATATATATATATATATATTTATATATATATATATATCTGTGTGTATGTATGTGCATGTATATATATATATATATATATATATATGTACGTATATATTTAAGCCAATATGCTTCTAGACTTTTCTTCCCATGACTGTCACTGTGTGACAAGAAGAACTCTATAATGTGAGTTCCTGCTTTTGTTTTTCTTTGTTAATTAGCCTAGGTGCCTAGCAATATTCTTAACACTGAGAAAAAGAACATGTGACGTCCATGCCTTTCCTATGAACATTAGCAACATAAGTCACTAAAGCAGATAATATATATATATAAAAAATTCTCTTTATAAATTACTTAAATAATAAGTAAAATATTTCACGATAGACAGTATTGCTAAAAGTTGTGTTGCACTGAACATCTATGAATACAAAAATATTGGCTGATTCAGTTATAAATGGAGCAAAGCTAAGTTGTAGGTGGAGAAATTTTTTGCTGTAGATCTATTTTTTTAATATATATTTGGGTTTTAAGAAAATAATTGATTATTTATCGGAATTGTAAATGAATTGATGGTAATAATAGACAGCAGAATTGGTAAAGCACCAGACAAAATATATAACAGTTTTTTGCTGCATAATGTTATAATGAGCCCAAATTCTCTTGAAATTGTTTCTGGTTGTTTTTACAGTGTGGTGGATAAAACTAGTCATGCTTCAACTGTTGTCAAGTGGTGGTGAGGGACAAACACACACACACACCTTCTAAAATCATACCTTGGGCTCTTTAAAAATAGCTCATTAGAGATTATATGGTGTATGATATATATGATGGACTTCTTTCAGTTTATATCCACCAAATTTACTCAAAAGGTTTTGTTTGGAATGAGACTATAATACAAAACACATGCCCTAGGCACCATGCAGTGAGACCGAACCCAGAAACATGTGGTTGGGAAGCAAATTTCTTACCACACAGCCCTGCCTGCACTTACCTTGATATATAGATTTTCTCCATGCTATAGTGTGAGGAGGAAAAGCATCATCCAAGACTCTTTTTAGAACTCTGTGACAGGTATGAAGAACAGCAAAGTTATTATCAAATTAAAGAGCTGGGCTGAAGACTTGCACCAGAGTCAGTGTTGCTAAACAGTACTCAAGGGCAAAGTGGTAGTGTTAAACTAAGTGGTGAATTGAGTCAGCTATTAAATTTAGTGAATGAAATGCTCCTGAAAGATTTATTTGGAGAAATTAAATTTTTCTCATGCTTGCAGTTGACTGTGGTATACAGAAAGTGAAAGAAGTCAGTCATATATATATATATGATAGTATTTTATAAGCTTAAAACTTATAGCAATCACCATGCAATGACTAAGGAAAGTAGTCATTGGGCAGTGATTGCTAGCTTATAAAATACTATTATTATTATTTACAGAAATGTAAGACTCAACACTGCTTAAAACCATTTGCATATACAGTAGTACCTCAGTTTACGAAGGCCTCTTATCATAAATAAATCATACTTTATATATATATGTGTGTGTGTGCATGATTTATTCATGATCAGAGGTGTTCAAAACTACTACTGTACATTTATATATTTATATATATAAGCAAATAATTCATAAGAAAAAATAATTCACAGGAAAATAATTTACAAAGACATCATTGACTCAATTATTATCTAGTCTAACAATTTAAAAATGATAACTGAATCAATAATACAGACGATTGCATGCAAGCCCCCAAAGAAAGCATTGAATAGCTGAAGGATCACAATTAATCAAAATATATGCTAAGTATGTCTACCTGCTGAAAATAACAGTCAAAACATATTTAAATTGCCAAAATGCACTGATAGTAACTACAGAAATCAACTGTCCAAAGGCAAACGGGTTAAGACAATCTCTCAGCATACATGCAAATATTTGGACTCACATGGATTGGTTTCTGGACTGATATGTGTGTGTGTGTGTGTGTGTGTGTGTGTGTGTGTGTGTGCGCATGAGTCTGTGTGTCTTTGTTTCTGTGTCTGTCCCCCATCACTGCTAGACAATTGGTACTGGTGTGTTTAGGTTCCTATAACTTTGAGGCTCAGTAAAAGAGATCAATAGAAAAAGGACCAGACTTAACAAAATTAAATACTGGGGTTGATCCATTTGACTAAAGATTCTGCATGGCTGCAGTCTAATGACTGAAACAAGTAAAAAGATACATGATCATTTCCTATACTTAAAATTTAGACTATACATTTTTAATTACCCAATTGCAGTGAGCAGTGTTGTACAGTGACTCATCAAAGATACAGTTGTTATTGTCGTTGCTAAGTCCCAGATCAACCCTGCTTGAATGGATCGTTTACATGATATTTGGTGGAGGTGGCAGTAGCAGCAGTGTGGGGATCATGGTGGTGGTGAAGATGATGTTGATGATGATGAAGACAATGATGACGAAGATGACAACGACGACAACAATGACAATGATGATGATGACCTTGATGATATTGTTTAGCCCCAGGTCAGATCAGAATAAAACAGATCTATGACTGAAGTTCTTTTCCATTCTTTAAGTATATGCATTATCCAGTGGCCATGCAGAGGTTGCCTACAAGCTCAGTGTTTAAAGTATTTAGAGATATTTGCCTCAATGGTTGAAAACTGTGTTTTAGGGTGCGTTTCATATTCTGAGTAAACTTTATAATTATCACATTTAAAGAATATTATTATCATCAGCTAAATTGAAAGTATTACAGTTTCTTATAGTATAGCATTTATCATTTATATATATGACAAAATCAGGTAGTTTATGAAATGCTATGAGAGAGCAATATATATACATTACAATCAGAAAGAGTTTCCATTGAGAATATTTATACTTATAGACTGACATTCAGTGTAGAGAGAGAAGCTCAAGATAGGCATTATCATTACAGAGCCTTAAAGTTTGAATAAGGATTCCCTTTAAACATTCTAAATTAGTTTACTTAGGTGTAATCACAATGAAACGCTAGTGATGAATGTATGTGGTATTATACACACACACACACATGCGTACATACATCATATATACTTAATATATATAGGTATATATGTGTGTGTATTATGTATGTATATATATATATATATGTATATATATATATGAATATATATATACACTTTATAGATGCATATATACATTACACACACACACACATATATATACATATATATGTGTGTGTATATAGGCATATGTATATGTATATGTGTGTGTGCCTGTGTATATATCTGTGTGTTTATTTGTATACATACATACATTCATTCATATCTGGATTTGACATTTGAAACAATAGATAATTCATTGACCTTTATATCTCTAATAAATTATTTTTGATTTCAGAGGAACAACAAAGTATCAATCAATGGTGGAAAATCAGCAAACAAACATCCCAACTTTATGCAAACATTATTATTGTTGTTGTTGTTGTTGTTGTAGTTGTTGTTGTTGTTGTTGTTGTTGTTGTTATTGTTGTTGTTATTAATATTACTATTATTATTACTATTATTATTATTATTATTATTTTTATTATCATTATCATTATTATTATCATCATCATCATCATCATCATTATTATTATTATTATTATTATTATTATTATTACTATTATTATTATCATCATCATTGTTATTATAGATGTTACTTCTTAAACAGCATTAAGAGCAAGAGAAGTAGTGGTAGCTACTGCCACCAACACTATCACCACCACAACAACAACATAAACAATAACAACACTCCAACTCTGACCTGTGGTCTTTTCATTCAATTATTTCTGACAACATTTCCTAACTGGATTTACTGAGATAATCAGATAAACAAGCAACTATATAACACGTGTAAGTACATGTGTATACTAATGGCATTTAAAAGTTTATATACATCCATATTATAAGCATAAATATATGCATCCATATTATAAGCATCATATATATATACATGTAAATATATATATATACATATACATACACACACACACACATTAATACATATGATGTACACTGGATTCTCTCTTTCTTTCTTTATACACACTCACATGCACGCATACACACAGACACACATTTGACTCTGCACATCTGACCATGCAGACATGTTCTACATCCATGAAAACTTAAAATGCAGATATGAGTCAAGCTGTTATTAAATACAACTCCAAGAGAATGTGATGAGTGTAACTTTCTTCATTTGTTCACCTACTCCTGTCCCTGCTCTCTCTCTCTCTCTCTCTCTCCAACTATCTATCTCTGTTTCTCTGCATGTGTATGCATCTGAGCATGTATGTATATATGTAAGTATGTATGTATCTATGTATATATGTATGTATGTATGTATGTATGCCTGTATGTATGCATGCATGCAAAACAGTATTTCAAGTGTCTTTACATTCTGAGTTTAAACTCTGCTAAGGTCAACTTTGCCTTTTATCCTTTGGGGGGGGGGGTCAATGAAATAAGTACCACTCAAGTGCTGGGGTCAGTGTATCAACTAACATACTCCTCTATAATTTCAGTCCTTGTGCCTATAATAGAAAGGATTATTACTATTATTATTGAGTGAGAGAGCAGTGCATGTCATCAAAGTGACACTGGGATAAACTATACAAAGCCCAGTATACCCATCATGACTACCCGTCTGATAAGGGTACACCAGGCACATGCATCACAATCATATGTGCACAACATGGTGATCTCATATCAAGATTAACAGCACATGACCTTGCAGGTAGCACCCAGTTAGAATTTTCTTCAAGTTGAGTAGCCCTTCCCACTCAAAAGGTCCCTGAATAAGAGTTATTTAAGGATGTTTCCAGAGGTGAATTATTCAAACCCCAAAGAATCCCTCTGAACACATTGCTATGATGCTTCCACACTATTTGCTGTAGCCCATCTTTTTATACCTGAATGAGAGCAATACATGCCATTGAAGCAACACTGAGGTAAAAATATACAAAGCCCAGTATACCCAGCATGACTACCCATCAGATAAGGGTACACTAGGCACATGCATCACAACCATTTGTGTGCAACATAGTGATCTTGTATCAAGATAAAAACTGCATGGCTTTGCAAGTGAGACCCAGTTAGAATTTTCTTCAGGCTGAGTAGCCCATCCTGCTCAAAACACTGAAGTTTCTAGAGGTGAATAATCCAAATCCAAAGAACACTTCTTAACAAATGGCTATGATGCTCCCACACCACTTCTGCTCATGAACAGAGATGCACATATCGTCAACCACCAAAGGACATGCTCAACTGGTTACGGTCAAACAACTGACAAGCAAATCTGTGGTATTGAGCAAAATATTTGCTGTAGTTCATCTTGTGTACCAAGACAAAACAATGTACATGATAACACTTCCATTCAGTTAAGGTCAGAAGTCTTGAGAGCTACTGCCTGGTACTGCATCAGGGCGTTTATTATCATTATTATTATTATTATTATTATTATTATTATTATTATTATTATTATTATTATTATCATTATTATTCAGTAGTTTTATTTTTATAGCGTGCTTTCACTTCACTACTGAGCGCAGCTCTGTGTGCCTTGGGTATGTGCTGTGATTTGTTGTGATGCTCTGATGGTTATTGTATGGAAAGTGTTCTGCGTAGGATGTGTGCAGTGCCTAGTAGTGCAATTTTCTGTATGTTATATGTGTTTGTAAGTCCTGGTGTGTTTGTTATGTATTTGTCTGAATATTTTTTTATCATGCCTAATGCACCGACTATGATAGGAATTGTTTCTGTTTTCAGATTCCACATTCTAGTTACCTCTATTTCCAGGTCTTTGTATTATGAGAGTTTTTCCATTTCTTTTAGAGACACGTTGTCATCTGCCGGTATTGATACAGCAATTAGAAAGCATTTTTTTTCTTCATGATCTCTGACAACTATATCTGGTCTGTTGGCCTTAATTTCTCTATCTGTGTGTATTGGCATATCCCAGAGTATGGTTGCTTTCTCGTTTTTTGTGACCTTTTCTGGTGTGTGCCTATACCATCTTTTTTCTGTTGTTATTCCATAATGTTGGCATAGCTTCCAATGTATGTAGGTTCCAACTCTGTCATGTCTGTGAATATATTCCTTCTTAGCCAGGACTGGGCAGCTAGAGATAATATGATTTATTGTTTCTTGTCCATCTCCACATATTCTGCAGTTACTTGTAATATTTCTTTTCATTACATGTTTTTGGTAATTTCTGGTGGGGAGGCTTTGGTCTTGTGCTGCAATTAAAAATCCCTCTGTTTCTGCTTTGAGTCCTGAGCTTCTCAACCATTGCTGGGATTTTTCTTTGTCTATTTCTTTTGCGTTTAGTTTAGTCCAGTATTTACCATGAAGGGGCTTTTCTTGCCATCGTTTTATCATGGTTCGTTGCTGTTCTATTTTTAGTTTGGATTTCATTTGTTTTATAGCTTTTGTTGTTTCTTCATCTTCTTCTTCTTCTTCTTCATGTTTATTAGGTGGTATGATTTCTTGTTTGTATTTGTCAGCTTCCTTAAATACTGAGAACAGTTTTTTGTTTTGCTCGTGTTTTGCCGCTATCTGGATCAGTTTTCCTTCCTTCTGAAGTAGATATTTTTGCAGTCCTATGGTGGTTATTTTATAGTAGTTTTCCAGCTGTATAAGGCCTCTACCACCTTCTATACGTTGTATATATAGTCTTTCTATGTCAGATTTTGGGTGATGCATCCTAGATCCTGTCATTATTTTTCTTGTTTTCCTATCTATTTTGGTCAGTTCATTTCGTGTCCAGTTAAAGATATTGTAGCTGTAACTTATAACTGGGACAGCTAAAGTGTTGATACCTATTATCTTGTTTTTAGCATTGAGTTTTGTTTTTAGTATTGATCTAACTCGTCTATAATATTCTTTCTTTACTTTCTCTTTCATTTGTGTGTGTTGTGTCTTATCTAGTTCATGGATTCCTAAGTATTTGTAAGTTTGGCTTTGGTCTAATTCTTTTATTTCATTGGTTTTATCTAGTGTGATGTTGTTACTCTTAACTAGTTTTCCTCTTTTCATGGTTACTTTGGCGCATTTTTCTAATCCAAATTTCATATCTATTTTTTTGGTAGATCCATGAACTGTCTTTAATAGTGTTTCCAGCTGTTTGTCATTTGCAGCGTATAGTTTTAGGTCATCCATATATAAAAGGTGGCTGATCGTTTTGCCGTAACATTTATATCCGCATCCAGTTCTATTTAGTATATCAGATAGAGGTGACAGTGCCAAGCAGAAAAGGAGTGGAGAGAGCATGTCTCCCTGGAATATTCCTCTTCTAATGGGGATATCTTTGGTTTTCATGAGTCCCTCTTTTGTTTGGAGGTGTAGGACTGTTTGCCATTTATTCATAGAGTGCTCTATGAATTTTATGATTGTTGGTGCTACTTTGTTAATGGCTAGTGTTTCGAGGATCCATGTGTGGGGGATGCTATCAAATGCCTTTTTGTAGTCAATCCAGGCCATACTGAGGCCTTTCTTCTTTCTGTGGCTGTCTTCAGTTATGGCTTTATTAATCATTAGTTGATCTTTACAGCCATATGAGCCTTTGCGGCATCCTTTCTGCTCTTCTGGGAACAGTTTGTTTTCGTCCAGGTGCTTGTTCAGCCTTTGTGATATCACTGCAGTAAATGTCTTGAACATAGTAGGGAGGCAGGTTATTGGTCTGTAGTTTTCTGGTTTTTCTGTTTCATTTGATTTGGGAATTAAGATGGTTTTCCCCTTCGTGAGCCATTCAGGCATTGTCTCTGGCTCTGCTAGTATGTTGTTAAAGTTTTCAGCCAGCTTTTTGTGCATTCCTGTTAGATATTTCAACCAGAAGTTGGGGATCTTGTCATGCCCAGGTGCCTTCCAGTTGCTTAGTCTTTGCAGTGCCTGGGTGACCTTATTATTATTATTATTATTATTATTATTATTATTATTATTATTATTATTATTATCATTATTATTATCATTATTATTATCATTATTATTATTATTATTGTTGTTGTTGTTGTTGTTGTTGTTCTTGTTCTTGTTCTTGTTATTGTTATTTACTTTTAATCTGCATGTTTGTTACAATCACTTGTCAAGACACACACAGCACCCTAGGGTGAGTGAAGGATAAGAGATGTTACATTATGACTGAAAGGTTGGGGAGGGAAAGTGGCTGGGGCAATAGCAAAATATCTTCATATAATACAACACAGACATTTAAATTGACAAGGTTTTTTCTAAGGATATAGGTAGTACTTATCAGCACAATCTTTTGGATTTCTCTGAGACACGGTTCTCCTGTGATATTGCCTAGAGATTTCTGATATCCCTCTTTCATCATATCTATGGCACCTACAATAACAGGAACAGTTCTTGCATTAAGATGTCATATCTTTTGTATTTCAATTTCCATGTTTACATATTTGCTTAATTTGTCAAATTCCTTTACAGACATATTTTTATCAGTGGGGACATCATCATCATCATCATTTAACGTCCATTTTCTATGCTGCCATGGGTTGTACGATTTGACTGAGGACTGGTGAACCAGATGGCGGCACCAGGCTCCAATCTGATCTGGCAGATTTTCTACAGCTGGATGCCCTTCCTAATGCCAACCACTCCAAGAGTGTAGTGGGTGCTTTTACATACCACCAGTATGAGGGCCAATCAGGTGACAGGTAATTTCTTCCATGTCTTTAATAACTATGTTTGGTCAATTAAACTGGATTGTTCTGTCGGTGTTGACTGGAAAATCCCAGAGGATAGTGACATTTTTACCTTCAACAACTGACTCAGGATGATGTTTGTACAAGTATGCAGGAGTGCTGATTTTGTAGTGTTTACATATTCATTTGGTGTCAGCACATCTCAAAATGAGATGGTCTGTCATTTCATCAAATATGTTGCAGAATCTGCATTTAGAGTCAGAACTGTTTTGAAGAATGTCAGCCTGATAGTTTCTGGTAAGCAAGCTTTGATCTTATGCTACCAATAAGAAATCTTCAGTTTCTGCTTTCAGTTCTGAACTTCTCAGCTACTGATGGGATGTTGCTTGGTCTATTACTATTATTACCAGCATTATTATTATTATTATTATTATTATTATTGAGTGAGAAAGCAGTTCATGCCATCAAAGTGACACTGGGGTAAAATATACGAAGCCCAATATACCCATCATGACTACCCGTCTGATAAAGGTACACCAGGCACCTGCATCACAACCATATGTGCGCGACATGGTGATCTCATATTAAGATAAACAGCACATGACCTTGCAGGTGGGGCCCAGTTAGAATTTTCTTCAGGTTGAGTAGCCCATCCCGCTCAAACGGTCCCTGAATAAGGGTTGTTTAAGGATGTTGAATGAAGCACCCATGTTTCCAGAGGTGAACTATTCAAACCCCAAAGAATCCCTCTCAACACATGGCTATGATGCTCCCCCACTACTTCTGCTCGTGATCAGAGATGCACATATCGTCAGCCACTAAGGGACATGCTCAACTGGTTAAGGTCAAACAACTGACAAGCAAATCTGTGGTATTGAGCAGAATATTTGCTGTAGCCCATCTTTTATACCAAGACAAAACAATGTACATGATAACACTTCCAATCAGTTAAGATCAGAAGCCATGAGAGCCACTGCCTGGTACTGCATCAGGGCATAGGTACTGCATCAGGGCATGGTACTGCATCAGGGCATGGTACTGCATCAGGGCATTATTATTATTATTATTATTATTATTATTATTATTATTATTATTATTATTATATTATTATTATCATCATTATTATAATTATTATTATTATTATTATTATTATTATTATTATCATTATTATTATTCATACACACACATATATACATTTGTATGCATACATGATCAGTTGTCTTTCTTAGTCAAAAAACAAAGTGCCCTCAACTATGAATATAGTGAAGTTGTATGAAAAGCAATTACCATCATTCAAAGTTCCATGTTATAGATCTGGTATGAGCCCTGCCAAAAGAAAATTGGCTATTATGAAAGTCCTACACACAAAATCTTTAAAGTACTTTATCATATTGATGAAAGAGCTCTTCACAAAAACCCCTTAACCACTACACTGCGTCTTTCAGTATCTTTAAGAAGCAGATCATCAAATCATCGCTACACTGGCCAAACACATATGATAGTTAAAGAAGGCTGCAGACTACACCATGAAATAGAGGCTGTTAAAACATGCTGGACTTATCCCAATAGTAATAGATAATTGGGTTTGTGTTTTGCACATTACAGACAGATTCTTAAGAGCTGTCTTGCACTCAGAATGTATCTAAATGCTAAGTCAGAAACCGTGACTTATTGTTTAAGTGGAAACCCTCCTTATATTTACAGCTGGGTGCTCTTTGTGGTTTGACTCAGAATAACAACCAATTCTGTTAGATACTTTCAATTCATATATAGTGCATTACAAGAATTCTCTCTACTGCTTGTATTAAACAGATACCTGATACAAAGTAGAGGGTCCATCCTGATAAAAATCTATATAAAATTCGCATTAACTACGATTTTCTATACTAATACCTAAAAGATATACTAATACCTTCCCACAACAACTCACAACAAGACTCCTGGGGGAGATTATTGACCTCATGAGAAGGATGTGACAGAAGACCTTCTATAACACTGTGCTACAGCCCTAAGATACAGAACACTTTGGCAGTAATTCCCAAAACTTCCCACCTAGAATTAAGAACCAAGATAGCTTAGAGATCTCCTGAATCTGACATTAAAGCTGAATTTTGATAAGTCTTCTAATCCTTCTCAGAAGGTTTGATCTGACAAAATAAATTGATATCTTCAAAAAATGTTCTATTGTTCTCTGATAAAGTTAAGCATTTCTATGAAGCAGACAATATGTATGAGTAGTTTTTAAGAAATAGAATCACACAGAAATATACAAGGGCAGACTTGCAGACTTGCAAACTTAAAATATAAACAGTGAAGCCAAAAGTATTTCATGTGACTAGTGAATGAATTCATTTTACATCACTAACAACTGCAACCTCATTAGTCACTGATTATTGCACTGAGTTAGAGGTTCCTGTCTCCTGCATTTGTTTAGAGACATTACATAGTCAAAATTTAGTGATGTCAACAGACACACTCTAGATAAACTAAGGAAAAATATCACCCAGCTTTTCAACTTTTTGGGGCTTTTTATAATAATATAAAACCAGCCAAATCATAGTCAACTGTTTGGATGTGTCATTTGATTTACATACTAACTCACACAAATCTTATTACAAGCCTAAAGAAAATTTCACCTACATTAACATCATGTTTTGCTAACCACATCCTTTGGTAGCCTATCATTATAACAACATGTTAGTGACATGCAAGTTCAAGGAGAAATCATTTACTCACTCATCCTCCTCACCCACCAAAAGGTAATACTGCCAAAATATAATCTTTGCAATCCCTTTCTCCTTTAACCCTTCAGCATTCTGATTACTCTGTCAAATGTAATCCTTATCTATTCATATTGTTTTCAACTAATCATGCTTTATCTTGTAGCTTCAACATTTCAATGATGTGGTTGCTTATTTTCAAGAACGGCACTGTGGGGTAAGAGTAAGAGGCTAGATTTGGCCACTCTGAACATAAAAAAGTTGAATATTTTGGTAGGAATATGGTTAGTTTAAATGCTAAAAGGTTAATGTCAAGTCCAGCATAAGTTAGACATTCCTTAAATTAATTGATAAGCCTTTTTCTCAGGGACAGAAAACTTTTCAGAGTGCCTCCTTCAGTTTCACACACAATATGAAAAGATCTTTTCAAGAAAATCCACCCCAGGCCATGAAGTGGTTGTTTTTGCCCACTCCTTGGTCACTGGAATGCAGAGGCTATTCTGCATGAAGTTGACATTAGATCCAGAGGACAAAACATCACATCCAACATAAAGTAGGAGTTAAAGACATGGTTAATTCTGTCTTCCAAATTTTGCTTGTATGACACCAGTCAACTGAAGCAATGATGAAAGATATCTGCCCATGGAGCCACAACATGTGATCAAACCTGAAAGCACATAATTTCAAAACTAACTTTTTAACCATAGAGCCTTGCTTACATAGAAAATATATATGAAAATTCATTGGCCAATAGTTTCATTGTTTTCAACTGATAGGAAATGTTAAAACATTTAAAACATTTAATTATCCTGGTTTCCATGATCAAAGACTTTCAGCATATCTGCCTAAAGGTATGCATGTCTATACTGCTTATAAACTTGAAACTACTGTTAATGATGAATAAATTATCCTAGTTAAACTGGTTAACTGCTAAATTCACTTCTTGCTTTTGAGAAATATATTTTTCCAATGTGGGAACAAAGCATAAGCATTATATAATTCATGCTAAAAAGAAAACATAGATTCAGGCAAAAATATTTACTTGTGATAAGAGATGTTGTTATAGAATTATGTATAAGAAATGATCCACATAATTCACAGCAGTCTGAAAATGATAATGAGATGTCTGATAGTCAGATGCAATATCATGGAATAAATGGTTTAGAGCAAATTATGAAATGGACAAGCTATTTCATATCAACAATAACAAACAGATTAAAATATTAAAGCAATTTTTGAAACTAGTAGGTTGTTCCCTGAGAATAGAAACAAAAGATATGCACAAAAGTTAGTCTAGAAGAGAAACATTTCAGCAAAAATACTCATGAAAGTGTCAAAAAAAACTAAGCAGAAACTTACAATAATCCTGTAGGTATAGCAATCTTCAGGTTCACATTTGTACCTCTATTCAATGAGGCCTTTAGCTATTGACACAGAAATAAATTTTGTGTTGAATAAAGACATAGACATTTCAAAGATAGATAAAAATCAATTTCTTAACCAGCAAAGTCAACACATAACCAGTCCTAAATGTTTTCCAATTAAAACTGCATTCAGTTATGTGTAGTAATTTAAATTTTGTCTTTGTATCTTTTTTTTATCATTATATCTGTGTTCAGATATTTAGAAATGACAAGAAATGAAAATTCCTTACCTCAAGATAATGGCCTATTTTCTAAAATGTTCTGTCTTGTGGAGGATTGGCAGAATCATTAGAGTGTTGCACAAAATTCTTGAAGTATTTACTTACAGCTCTTTATATTTTCAAAGCCAACACAACCTTTCATCAATTCTGGGTAGGTAGAAAAATAAACTAGTCAAATGCAGGGGCTAATTCCTGAATGCATCTAACATGTGAATGAAATTATAACAGGAGACAAGAAAAAGCACCAGAATTATTCACACCAAATCTAAGAAATTAATTATCTCCCAGTTATTTAATGTCATTGAATCCAGAGTTGATCACTGTATTTATGATCACTCTATGGGACTTCCAAAGAATATCCATTATTAATTCATACATCTCATAAGCCTGTCAAGATTTTGTAAATTGCTTCTTTAAGATAAAGTTTTTGAGCCAATGCTATCATTTACATAACACTTAAATATTTCTATTACAAATTTGAATGCTTGCTACATTAAGTGAGTTTACACTAATTTAAGATATCAATATATCACTGATGCCAATTTATATTTAATCAGAAACTTAACCTTATTTGGAAGTTAGTATAACTTGTAAATAGTAAGCATCTTTCAGAATACACCAAAGTTTGTATTTGTTCAGTAATATGCCATAAGGTAATAAAAATTGATTTTAAGATCATTTAAAATCTTAATAGAGAAAAACATGTATATAAACCAGATGTGTGCATAATTATTTATGATGATATGTTTAAAAGATATTGTAAGATGTAACAATTCATTGCCTAAATCCATTGTTAAGTGTGATGTCCAATATATATATTTAAATATTTATATGTGCACACATAAAAAGGTGTAGCTATACCTAGACAATTGAATGATGCTTAGTGCCAAATATATAAGCACATATTTCAGCATAAGAGATGAAACTTTGTCTTTCAGATATAATGCATGAATGTTTTTCATTAATATATCTTTTATCTGTTTGATATTTATATTCTCATTCATGTTTATCTTGTGAAATTAACTATAGCACTAGCAGATTCTATAGCAATAATTTGTAATGTAATACATTCAAGACAGACACATGAAAGAATATAATGCTTGAGCTTTACAAACAATTGTTATCAAACTTACAGCAACATTATATATTTAATAGTTATACTATTCATAAATATTCTTGAGAAACAGTTGGTATTTAAGCAATAAAAGAATGAACTTCTCTATCGAAATATTGTAAATTGATCTGATATTCAAAACTGTACATTAGGTTCAAATTCATTTAATGACTGTTAGTATAAATTTCCAAACATTAACATTATAATTACTAGAAGTTAAATATAACTATTATTAATTGTCTCACCCCTTGAGCAAAACACAAATTTCAAATGGTTCAATACACCTGACAGAAGGAACTAGGTTCCACATCAATTTTCTAAGTTGATATCTCTGAGAAATTTGGCTGAATATTCAATTACACCTAGATTTTGCAAATGTCTAAATTTGCAAATTGTATACTAACATGGTAAAATTGAGGTAACTAGTAAACAATGTTCCACCCCTGTTGCTGAAACAGACTTAAACGAGTAAAGACAACACAAACAAGTCTAAAGCCCAACCAATTATCCCAAGATACATTCATTTTTGATCTCTTTAAATGTCAAACAAATTTTCAATCAGTTTTGATGATGAATGTATCCAGTTGTTCAACCAACTGAATTACCTGCACTTTGAATTTGTATGTAAGTGACTGAGTATTCCACAGACGTGTATTCTTAATGTAATTTTTGATGAAATCAGCTTTACACAGTGTGACAAAGTTTGTCCTCTGAATTACATCCAGATTCCATTTAACACTCTTCCACAGTTTCTATCTGTTCACTTTCACTCAAAAAACTAGGGTCAACTTGAGGTGCTTCCTCAAAATGCCATGTAATACAATGGAGCCCAACACCTTATGACTATGCAATAAACTTCTTAATCATTCAACCATGCCTTATAAGGCATATGGCTTCACATTGATGTCTTTCTGTGACAACTAAATCTGAACAAGCTCACAAAACTATTCTTATTCAATAGTAACAAGCATGTTTCCCAGCTGAGAAATTAACCATATGATAATAAGTTTGGTTCTGCATATTCTCTGAGTGATTGAACCACCATAAGATGTCTCTCTTCTCTAGTAACAGCAACATGAAGCCATGCAAGACTCTAGAAGTTCTGTTGTATTTTTGCTTCAATCTAAGTTGTTATTTGCAAAGGGAATTCGTTATTATTACAGAAAATGTTATGCACATTAATCTGTACACTAACCTATTGAGATAAATCTAGATGACCCACTATTTACTATTTGGTAATTGTTATGAAATGAGATTGTTAGCACAACGAAGGTCAGTATCACAATTACTACTAAGTTAACACAGGCTATCATTATACAAAATGACCAGCTTTATGACTTACATGAAGTGATCAAGTGTAACAAGGAGACTGAAGTATACACTGATGTTTTCTTTGGTGAAATAGAGACTATCTTTTCCTTGGCTTTTGCTGACTAGACTGAACTGCACAGACTAATCTTTATGTTATTATTGTGCTGACTAAATTTGATGCATTGTATGGTAAACACTGACGTTAGTATTTCTACTGGGAGGGGGGGGGGATTTAGTTTCAGTAATATTACTCCTTTAGCATTCAGATTACTCTGTCAAATGTAACGTTTTATTTATTCATATTATTTTCAATTGACTATTCATTATCTTGTAGCTTTAAGATTTCAATGATGGGATTTTAGAACGACATTGTAGGGTAGGTGCGCAAAGCTGGATCTGACTAGTTTGAATATAAAATAGATACAATATTTGAGTGATGCACATAAGTGAGTGTCAGGGACTAAAGTGGACCCCTACTGAGTTTTACCAATGAGGTGGTTGTGTAGGAGAACCAGCACAAGTAAAAAGAAAAAACTAAATGAAACCTTTCAAAGAGAAATGAGATCCTTCAGTACCAACGACACTCATATTCAGAGCATCTGAATAGAAGTTGCATCAATATGTAATTCTATAAATATGATTGGTTCAAAAAGAAAGAAAACCAAGTGAAATGGAAAAGAAATATAAAAACAAGCACTGTCTAATGGCAGAGATGCTATAGGAATGACTTGGTATTACTACAGTACATTTCATTTTTTGTTAATTTGGTCCTCCAATTCAACATTTTTCTTTTTTGACACTGCTTAGATTTCAATGAAGTGTAGCAGAAAGAAACCATTTATATAAGGATACAGTGTAATGCCTAACATAGAAAACACATACTCTTCTCTTCAGATGAGTTTCCAGGTTACTTACTACTATACAACCAATATGACTCGAAATAACACTCCACTAGAAAATATCACAATATTCATAATTTATTTCTATCCCCACCACCTCTGTTCCCAAATTCCCACGCACATCAAAACTCTTTCCAAACTTAATTTTATCTGAAATGAATGCTTACAACATGTTCGCTTCTCTAAACACAACCAACGAGTTTGTGATAATGTTAAACTGGGGAATGGGTTAAGTCAACCACACAAGAATTAGTATGTTTCATTCTGTCTCTGTCAACGAAATACATCTCAAAAAATTTGGTTGATCTAAAGCTATAGTTGAAGATACTTGACTACGCTGCCGCATAGAGGATTTCAACACAAAACTACATAGTTGTAAAGTGAACGTCTTAGCCATGCAGTGAGGCCTGCATCCATTGCCAATACAGAAATTCAAGAATTTCATTTATTTTGTTAAAAGAAAGTTTCCACCAGATACAGTTGGTTAAAGTAATTAATAAAAAGCTCATTAGAAACACTAATTTTATATACACACATACGTGTGTGTATGTGTGTGTGTTTTATGTATGTATTTATATGTATACACAGGGTTTCTTGAAATTAAGGCAACCGAAGTTTTGGGTTTTGACAACTGTCAATAAATGTGATAAGATATGAAAATTATACATCATTATAAAAGATTAGTGTGTCTTCTTTTTGTTTCAGACTAAATAAATTCAGATTTATAAATATAGATAATGGCTATACACCAAAATACAATCATAACCTTCCACAAAGAAGGTGAAATAATTCAGCTATAGCAAAAAAAGCTTAAAATTAACTGAACAACAGTATAGAAAGTTATCAAAAAGTTTCAAGAGACTAGTTCCACTGCTGATCGACCTGGACATAGCTGAAAAAGAAGTGTGCAGACCCCTCAGCTTCTCAAAAGTACCAGAGAAAAGATACAGTGAAATACTTGTCATTTTGTCAGAAAACTGGCTACCACAGCAAAAATAAGCTGAACATCGATGTATCGAGTGTTGAAGGAGGATCTCAGGACCCACCCCTACAAGATGACCGACGATCAGGCACAAGTTTATAAAGCCATGAGACTGGAAAAAAGTCATCTTATCCTATGTCAGATTGCTGAATGCATACTGTCTTCCCCGATGAAAAGAAGTTGGCATCGAACAGTCAGTAAACCACCAGAATGACTGACTTTGGAGTATATCTGACTCCATCAAAGGCAGACTCATAAATTTACGTCAAAACCCACAGTCGGTTATGATTTGGATGGCTGTGACAACCACTGGAGGGTCTCCCTTCATTTTTGTACCCTTGGGTGTTAAAATTAACACCCAGCAAATACATTAGTGACATTCTGGAAGCTGAACTGCTTCCATGGGTGACTGAGCACTTTCAAGACACACCTTGGAGCCTCCAAAAGGACTCAGTACTACGCTGATGACACTGGATTCAGAAAAGACATTCTGTCATTCCTAGGCAAAGATATATGGCCCTCAAGAAGCCCAAATCTCAGCCTGCTGGATTTTTCTGTTTGGTCCATTTTGAAGGTGAGGGTCTCAAGCACTCCTCATACTTCGCTCAATGCTCTGAAGGCAAAACTGCACCAGGAATGGGTTTCAATTCCACAAGAACAGCTGCATACCACGTGTGAAGTATTTGCACCGAGACTTTAGGCTGTGAATTGAAACAGAGGTGGTCATATCGAATAAATGTGGTAGTGTCATAATTATGTTTCATTTACCATTGCATTGCAATGCTCAGACCTAAAATATAGCAATATTTTGGTTTGGCAAAATTGAAAAGATGTGGTTGATTTAATTTTGACACAGACACACACAGACACAAATGCACACACACACACACACACACCACACACACACACACACACACACACACACACATAGGCACTAGCATTGTTGTGTGATAAGAAGCTTGCTCTCCAACCACATCATTCCAGATTCAGTCCCACTAAATGACACTTTAGGAAGGTGTCTTCTACTATAACCTTGGGCTGACCCAAGCCTTGTGAGTGGATTTGGTTGACAGAAACTGAAAGACGACCATCATATATATATATATATATATATACATCCATACATATATTAATGTATGTGTGTCTTTGTTTATCCCCAACCACTGCTTGACAACTGGTTTCAGTGCATTTTATATCTCCATAACTTAGCACTTCAGCAAAAGTGAGTGATGGAATGAGTACCAGGTTAAATAAAAATAAGTACTAGATTCAATTTGTTTGACCAAAAATTTCTTCAAGGTGGTGTTCTAGCAGAGTTGAAGTTTAATGACTGAAAAAATAAAAACAAAAAGATAAAAAGGTGTGTGTGTGTGTGTGTGTTTGTGTGTGTATCTGTTTTATTGTTAAATGCTCTGAATTTCTCAAAATTCTTCTAAGCGATATTTGGATCTACTTGTCATACATGAGGATTTACCTGCGATCTGTATTCTACATATATTTACCAGTGTCTGATTGCTGGATACTGTAAACCAAATTCTTTTAAAATTGTTTTATTTATATCTGCTAAGATTTTTTAACCCCTTTCTTTTTGCTCCTAATTATATACATATAATGAGGCAAAGCAAAAGTTTTGGAATATTTGCATACGTGCTATTTTGTGTCATGTATATTACATGATTCAAGTGATACAAGGTACCCACTAAAGCTGGTAATATCATAGTAGTTGGTGCATTGACACGTTGTACATTTCTTCACTCCATATGTGAACTGCACATATAAACATGCAACATCGTCTAATTTGGAAACTTAAACTCTGTAAGTTCAAACTGGCCATAATGCCATGGAAGCAACCAAAAATATTTGTTGTGTGTAAGGTGAAAGCACAGTTGATCATAGTACAGTAACCAAATGGGTTGAGAAATTGTGCATGGGTTGCAAGAACCTCGATAATCATGAAAGTTTAGGTAGGCCTAAAACTCTGGATTCATAAGGGCAAACCAGGCAAGTAACACTCAGAGAGTATCAGAGAAGCTTGGCAACTTGTGGATACATGCATTTGTATGGCAAAAATACTCAACATTGTCTAACAGACAGCAAGTTCTTCTGCAGCAAAACAACACGAGATCTCATAACACTTGAACAACCCAGAATAAACTCCAAGAACTTGAGGAAATCAAACTGATGCAACACCCAGTATACTGTCCCTATGTAGATCCCTTTGATTGTTACTTGTTCCAATTCATTGCTCACTTTCTGCACTTGCAATGCTTCATCAACCAAGAAGACATGGAAGATTCAACAAAGGAGTTCTTCACCTCAAAAAACAAGAACTGCAATCAGCATGGGATCAAAGAACTGGCAGAAAGGTGGCTTCAGATAGTGTAATATGATTGCCTCTACTTTGAATGCTAGACTGCTTTTGTTTTAACTTGATGACTAAAGCAAATAAGTTATCAAAATATTGCAAAACTTTTGAGTCAACACAATATCTATATCTATATATATATTTATGTATGTATGTATGTATGTATGTATGTATGTATGTATGCATGTATGTATATGTATATATATATATATATTATATATATATATATATATATATATATATATATATATATATATATATATATTCATTTATTTATTTATTTATCACTGACATTTGAGAAAGCAACTTTAATTTTAAGTTCATGACCGTCAAAATGTGAAAGAACTAAACAGATTATTGAAATTTTTATTGCCTCATTGGAGACTAGGTTTGAGATTTTTGGATTTACTATGACACATTTCTGTTTTTATTTTCTTCAAATAATCATTACACTCTAATTAACTTTCATGGGTTAAAAAGACTTTTGTTCCGAGTTATGAAGATATTTTAGTGAAATATACTATGTTAAGTGCCAATAAATCTACATGTGCAATGATTAAACTGGAGGAAAGCATTCACATATTAGAGCCTCTAGCCAGTAAATTCACCTTTATTCAACATCCTAACTTGGTATGAAATTACTATTCCTATGCAAAAAAAGATAATTATTGTTATTTAACGTTTATTTTTTGTTGAGATATATTTCACTTGTATTGCCAAAACCCTTGTGTCTCACTACTACCATTGATTTTTGAGAGTTTGTAAAATCTGGTTTACATTATATATATATATATATATATATATATATATTATATATATATATATGTGGCTGCCTTTTATTGGCAGCAGACAATGTTAAATTAATCCTAAAAGATAAAAATCAAAAGTTACTTACAAACTTCTTTTATTCTGTACGTATGGTAATAATTTGTCATTTCAAAGAAGTAACTCTGAAAGAGTATTAGAAAAATTACTGAAGAATATATGTAGTTGTTCAATGAATTTTCTGGAATACTTTGGCTTTGTTCCACTGTTTGTGACTCAGATATTATGACTGTTATGCCAGAGGAATTATTAATATTTAATTGCACCCTATCTTATATCCCAACTCATTAATTTTTATCCTTTTATCTATTATTTGATTGAGTTCCATCTCGAATGTGATACTCTGAGCTCGAAACTTGACAAAGTTCTAGATTAAGAACTACAAATTTTGATTGGAATAATATACTCTACACATTACTCCAAGGCAAACACCACAATCAGTCTCATCCTGTAATGAACCATTTTTTACAAATTTGTTTCTATTTAAGATTAAGGAACTTCAAATATATCAAACCATATGCAAATCATTGAAAACACACTGAATTACATAGAAAATGTTGGTATAAAATTGTCCCCCAGTCCCACAAATTCTCGTTATTATTTCTCAAAATAAATAAATAAATAAATAAATTGTATCTTCTTATGTGGGTTTGGGTTTGTCACAGCCCATTATCATGTATATTAATAATTGTAAAAAAAAACCTATGCCCTGGAGACTATTAGGGTTCTGAGTATCAGTGCTTCTTTAAACAATTAGAGTTCTGAGAATTGGTGCTTCTTTACACAACCTTTTATTTTTTTAGAAATGAAAAGCAAATACTATTAATATTAATGATTTCTTTTTTTTTTTTGGCTGCAAGGGTCCAAGACATTGCAGAATGTATAATGCTGAAATACAAAGGAAAAAACAAAGAAACAACAAAAAAAAGCAGTGGGAAACTTACATTGAGTAAAAGAGTGAGATCAACAATAACCACAAAACACATTAGTAAATAAAAAACTCCATAGATGTAACAGCATAGAACTACAAACTAATAATGATGATGATGATGATGATTGAAATTCTCACAATGATTTCCAAACTACTTCTTCCTCCCAGACGTCTATTTCTTCAGTAAACATCATTCTTACTTGCTGTTTATTCTTTTATTTACTTCATTTCTTAAATTCTTTCTAGAGTCTGGATTTTGTCCTCAGTGAACTCTAATTTTCATTCTTAAAAGACTTCAATACTTTTCCCATATAATTTACTTCAAGATAAGAGGAAAAGGAGAGTATTATATTTTTCCTTTTTGTTAAAGAAATCTTTTTTTTTCTTCATTGAAATTTTATTTGTCTTTTGTGAGTAAAATTTTTTTTATTACTTTATATAAATAATTTCATGTTTATCTCATTAGAAATTAAATATAGCCTCGTAGTGCTAAAGCATATAAATTTTATTTCTTATGAAAAAATATTTTTACCACAAATTAAAAGAAGATATTTTTAATAATTTTGAAATGAAGATTTACTGTTTTCATTTTCTCAACATCTTTTCCAGATTTCTTTTTAATTTTCTTTTTCTTATGAGGTTTGCATGCAGAAGGAAGCCTGTTAAACAATTCAGGGAAATGCCCAGCCTATCATTTTTCTCTATTTTGATTTTATCTTTAATGTCTCTTACATTAGTTTCAATTTACTTGGATGTTGGATGTTTGCCAGCCAAAGTACTTGAGATAATGTACAACATTGTCTTTTTTGTGCTCTTTCTCTGCTTCTTTACAAGCTCCTTATGGTAACTTCTTTTGATCTTTGTTCTTTTATTTAACTACTATGTAATTTTCTCCTGTCTTGTATTTCTCTTATCCTCCTAAACATTCATCATAGGAAACTTTAAATCTTTCCCTTTTCCATCTATTAGAGGCCTCCAAACTAAATACAGTCAATGAGCCATGGAAAGATAAAAGTCTGAAAGATGCTGTATAATATAGGAACATTAGACCATTAAAGGATCCTACTGAAAGCCTATCTAAATGGTAACAGTTCTGTCCAGATGCTTTCAGCTAAGAATTTTTAATAGTAACATGAAAACTAGTCAAGATAAAGCCCTCACTCTCTACCTTTAGCCCTGAGCTCCATAGCTACCTATGGGCGTGCTTCTGGTCTGCATCAGCTTGTTTGCTATATAATTGCCATACAGAGGTTTTTGTTCCTATCTATCAGTCAATTGTTCAAACACATTTTGCTTTGCTATTGATTTCACCTTCTCTGCAACTACAGTTACTGCACTTCCATCTTGCTGTTCAACATAGGTATTATTCATGAACTCACTTGAAAATCTTTTGCTCTCCTTCATAACAGAATGAAGCTTCTTATGTCTTTCATAGTTTTCAATGTGCTTTAGCATTCAAAATATTTTGCCAGTCCAATTGTGGTGGTTTTGTAAGAGATTTCAAATTGGATCAGCCTTGACCGCCTTGAGCTCTGAGTAGGCAAAAACGATTTGCGTCTGCCTTTGGGTGGTGCATCATATTGCAAGTCAGCAGCTTACGGATTTCCTATCAATCTTCCTTATTTCACTCATACTCTAGTTCAACACATTGAAACTGTAAATAACAACCAGAACAGCTAAGGAATTTATAGCTAACACCTTGTTATACTCATTTAACTCAGATTTTAAGACTGCTCGAACTCTCCTGTAACACTCCTTCCTGATCTTTTTCATACGTGCACGCTGAATGCCAAAGCCCTAATTTTTTCCAAGGTATTTGTAAGTTTGTTCCTGCTTGAGTTCTTTTATGACTCTGTCAATATCCAACACCACTAAATGTGAGGTCTTCAATTTCCCTTTCATGAAAGTGGCCTTGGCACCTTTATCAAGGCAAAATTCCATCCCATGTCATCATTGAATGTTTTCACAGTACGTAGCAGTCCTTCAAGCTCATTATCATCTTTGCCATAGAGTTTTAAGTCATCCATATAAGATAGATTACTTATTTTCATGTGGTCAATTTTATATCCATACTCTGTTCTGCTAAGTTCACTTGTTAGGGGTATTAGGGCTATGCAAAGAATTATAGGTGAAAGTGAGTTACTTTGGAAAATGCCACAGTTGATATTAATATTTTTCATGGTCAGTATTCTATGATAGTGGTATAATTGGAGATTTGTATTCCACACTGACATGTTGTGCTTCAGGAAGTTTATTATTATTAACATTATTGTCGTCGCTGTCAGCATCATCATCATCATCATCATCATCATTATTATTACTGTTATTATATTTTCATTATTCTTGCTTTGTTTTATAGTAGCTGTTCCAAATTTCATCCAGAGACTTCAAGTAACTGCAAGTTAAATATTTTACCATGGGTGTTATTCATAATTAGCAATAATACAGTGTATTTGAAAGAGGTCAGAATCTGAGAACTAAGATTCTGTTTTATTTATAATATTTCATTTTTGATAGAGTTTTAAGAGAATCAATGGGTTTTTTAAGTTGATAATATATTGCTTAAGATGTGGGCAGTACACATGGGAGCAGTTTTTTGTAGATCTGATGCCTTGAGGTTTCCTGATATTTGGCTATAGTGTTTAAGAGTGTCTTTTGATACTGTCCCCACAGCTCCAATGATTAAAGGTACAGTTGCTGCTCCTGGATGCCACATATTTACTCTTGTATTAACTTAATTTAACAAGTAATTTTTCAGGGATATTGCTGTCTGATGGGATTGACATATCTATGAGCAGACATGTTTTGTCTATGTGATTTTTTACTATAATATCTAGTCTATTGGCACTATCAATTTGGATACAAAAGTTTCAAAGAATGGGGATATTTTTCTTTTCTGCTATTTTGGCAGGTTTGTGTTCCCACCAGGTTTCCTCAGCAGATGAGGCAGTGCATTTATTGGCTAAGTCTATTTTCTCAAATAATGTATTCGTTTGTGACTAGTATAGAGCAACCAGAAACAAAGTGGTCAATTCCCTTATTATTAAGGTGGTAAGCTGGCAAAATCATTAGGAACTGGACAAAATGCTTCACAGCTTTTTCCAGCTTTATGTTCTAAGACTAGTTTAAGGTGGCCCACTCTACGCATGGGTGAGGGTGTGGTTGTTCCTTTCTGTTGCTTCCTTTCTGTTTCTTATCACCACATTTGTCCCTCTTTGTTTCTCTCTACTTTCTCTCTCACTTTCCCACTCTCTTACTCTTCCTTTCTCTCGGACTCTCCCTCGCTTTCTCTTACTCTCTATCTTTATCTATCTCTCTCACATTAATAAAAAACAAAAGATCTTGAGTAAGTTGAGAAAGAAAATATTTTGAAAGATCACTCATAAATATCAGGCAGTGACAATGGAAAGCACACTTGCCTTTTGTACGTGTCACTATTTGAGAGATTAAATATAAGGGAAAAAAAGATTTCTTTGTTAAATTTAGTAATTATTTTGGGAATTTTTTGTCAATTGACTATGCAAATGAAAGCTCTAAACACAGGCTACATGCAGCTGTAAATTTCTTTCAGAACAAATGAAAACTGTAAACAACAAAAAATAAAAGGCAAAAATACGTAAAAATGAGAAATTTTTTTCAACTTCAAAAATCTTGCCTTAATTTTCAAAATTTTGAACCCATTTTCCACACTTAAATTACAAATCCGCTTCCACTTTACCATGTTGAAAATTTGATTAAAATCGAGCAAAAGATGTCCAATCTAGACCCCCAAGTATCCCCAAAAATCAATAAAATCCCTGTTTTCACAGCAAAGCAACCACTGTAGCGCCCCAGAATGTCTCCCCATCAATTTCTCACCTCAAGTTACCCACTCCTGTAAATTTTAATCCCCTTCCAGCCCCAGTTAGACCCCTTTTTACATAAAAATCCAATTTGTATCAATGTTTGCCTTCTTCATTTTATAGATTAGATTAAAGATAACCACCTCTAAACCCCGGAAGCAACACGAAAAGCCACCGTTATTCAAACAGCGCAACCTGTCTATCCCATAAAACTCAATTTTTCCAATTTTCCTCACCATGGCAACCAAACAGTAGCCCCGAGCGACTTGCAGACCTCCTCACACCATTGCCCACCCCAATTTTACCCCCCAGTGTAAATTGTGATGCCAATCCAACCCCATCTACCGTTCCCATCCCAAAATGAGACAAATAGCCAATAAATCAAACAACTTTTTTACATTTCAGCTTTATAGATATTGATTACTGTCACTAATATCTAGGGATTGATGACGATAATATATTAAGATTACATCACTAATGTCGAGGGGTTAATGGCGATAATATTACCATCACTAATGTCTAGGGGTTGATGACAATAATATATTAAGATTACCGTCACTAATGTCTAGGGCTTTTACATGTCCCTGTAAATTTTGGCACTAATCCGACCCCATCTACAGGCCCTTAAACCGTTCCCATCCCAAAATGAGACAAACAAATTTTTCGCATTTTAGCTTTATAGATATTGATCAGATTCTGCTAAGGTCAACTTTGCTCTCATTCTTTCAGGGTCAGTAAAATAATTACAATTTGTGCACTGGAGATGATGAAATCAACTAGCACCTTCCTCCAAATTTTCAGGTTATGTGTTTATAGTTGAAAGGAGCTTTATTCTTCTTCTTCTTCTTCTTATTATTATTATTATTATAATTGAGTGAAAGAGCAGTGCATGCCATCAAAGTGACACTGGGGGAAAATATACAAAGCCCTGTATACCCATCATGACTACCCGTCTGATAAGGATACACCAGGCACACACATCACAAGTATATGTGCGCGACATGGTGATCGCATATCAAGATAAAACCTGCATGACTTTGCAGGTGGGGCCCAGTTAGAATTTACTTCTGGTCGAGTAGCCCATCCCACTAAGAAGGTCCCTGAATAAGGATTGTTTAAGGATGTTGAACAAACCACCCCTGTTTCCAAAGGTGAATTATTCAAACCTCTAAGAATTCCTTTCAACAAACGGCTATGATGCTCACCCACTACTTCTGCTTGTGTTCAGAGATGCACCTGTCGTCAGCCACTAAGGGACATACTCAACTGGTTAAGATCAAACAACTGACAAGCAAATCTGTGGTATTGAGGAGAATATATGCTGTAGCTCATCTTTTATACCAAGACAAAACAATGTACATGATAACACTTCCAATCATTTAAGATAAAAAACCATGAGAGCCACTGACTGGTACTGCATCAGGGCAATTATTATTATTATTATTATTATTATTATTATTATTATTACTTTTTTTTTCTTCTTTCAAATTTGCTTCCATTTCTTGCCGAGTGTCTTCCCGACTCCTAGGGCAAAGAAACTCATAGTATACATTGGTAGGCCATTAAACCAAACTCAGTAGTTCGTTCATTTTTTTTTTTTTTTAAGAATATTATTATTATTATTATTATTCAGTAGTTTTATTTTTATAGCGTGCTTTCACTTCACTACCGAGCGCAGCTCTGTGTGCCTTGGGTATGTGCTGTGATTTGTTGTGATGCTCTGATGGTTATTGTATGGAAAGTGTTCTGCGTAGGATGTGTGCAGTGCCTAGTAGTGCAATTTTCTGTATGTTATATGTGTTTGTAAGTCCTGGTGTTTTTGTTATGTATTTGTCTGAATATTATTATTATATTATTATATGTATTTGTCTGAATATTATTATTATTATTATTGTTATTATTATTATTATTGTTATTATTATTATCATTATTGTTATTATTATTATTATTATTATTATTATTATTATTATTATTATTATTATTATTATTATCATACTTCCAGTTGGAAGGGTAGAATGTCAGTGGAAACTTGACAAATATTTTTGTTATTAAAATTACTGTCTTCGTTGATATTATTGTTTAAAAAGGAGCATAAAACAATAGTCTTTGTCCCCAGAAAAAAAGAACTAAATAATATTTGGGCCTTGTACCCAAATATAAGTATTTGCAAAATGTTTACATGTTCACAAGCAAGAAATGGCGTGGAGGGACATAACTTTTTAATACAAAACAAACCAGTTTGTGATCGCAGGAAAAGTCATGGAAATGTAATTTTTGCTGACTCAAGAAACAATTTCGGGGACAAAATTGATAATGAATCCCAAACCACCAAAGACTCTATGGACAGCAATAAAATTAACCACAAAGAACAAAGAAATGTTTTGACTGAGAAAAGCGACACAATGGAAACCACGCGATCACTCAGTAGTTGAAAAGACAACAAAAATGTAACTGCCAACTCCCAAAACAGAAATTATGTGGAAAATACTATGATAATTGATAACAAGATAGAAAATAACAACTCCAACAACACAGAGCAGAGAATCTAAACAGAAAACAATAACAGAACAAATAACGACAACAAAAACATCGATGAGAACACAACCGATACCAACGTTGATACCAGCAGCAGAGAGGCAGGTGTATTTGGAAATAACAATAGCAGTAACAACAGTGAGAGTGGAACAATCACTTTTGCAGCAGCAGCTGCGAAATGCCAACAAGAGTACTAAGTGATAGACATCTCCAACAAAAAGAGATGTGGGCCCTGGCTCACAAACTCATAAAAAGAGAAAAACCTGGGCGAACCTTGTAATCCCAACTAAAGTGGAAGTAGAAATTGAGAAGAGTACAGTAAAGTATATACACATCTCGGTGCAGTCTTGGAGAGCAGAACAACCCTCCCACCTTCATGTGGAGATGACACTGAGATCAATCAGAGACAAGGTCAAATTTATTCAAAGGGCCTGGAGTTTTGGTACCATCTCAGTCCTTTTTAAAACAGAAGAGCTGGCTATGAAGCATTGGGTGGGATCCCGTAAAACTGACCAGCTTATAATGTACCCATCCTACATGGGCAAAAGAACAATGAAAGTTCGAATAACATCAGGTATCATATAGTGGCTCGTGGGATGTGTCATTGGGGAAGGCAGCAACACTCTCCTCCTAAAAGTCCAATGAACACAAAGAGAAGACTGGGAGGAGATGGATTTTGAAATGATAATTCAAATAAAATTACAAGAGTTGAACATCCCAGACTATGTCAGCCTCAAGCACGCTACCCTCAGCGTAGGCCTCCATTGACACCAACACCAAGTCTGGGAAAACAAAAACAGCACCAGTTGTAGAAAGATCACCACCACCAACAGGGAAAGCAGCAAAAACAAGTAACAATGGTGGTGGTGGTGACAGACATAACAACAGCACCAGCAAGAAAACCGCCGAGGAGGTCAACCATGAAACCAACATCTTGCAACCAAGCTCGACAACTTCCCCTCCTGCAAACAAACACGTAGAAAAGATACACACACAAACACGAATTCACTTCCACACAGAGAGGAGGAGGTTGCAACAAACACTGGTTCTACGATATTGGAAACTGATGATGAGGGGGAACAGAGTAAATAAAAAAAAACTAAAAGAAATCACAGAGGCAAGACATCTTGTCCTGGACCAAAACAAGATAACAAGGAAACTACACCCACACCCACAACAAACGCAGACACTCAGACAATTCCTGCAGCACCACAGTCATCAACTAAAGCACCACAAGCACCAAAACCCCCACTGCAGGCAAAAAAAAAATCCCCAAAAGAAATACACACCACAAATGCAACAAGAACAGCAAAAAACAATGAAGCAAGCAGCTAACTTTGTGTTAGTAAGGAGAGCCAACAAAAGCTGATGACCCTCTTATCATGAAGGGACACTTTCTAAACAATTAGGGATGCCTTTCCAGACAATGTCGGGATCCCTCAAGTAAATACCAATGCAAGACTTCTACAAGGGTTCTCAAAGGAACCCAACGAAGAAATGGAGGTGGGACCACCTGATCTCCAACGGTACAGGAAGGATAAGTAACACTCCTTTCTTTCCTTCCTTTGAGGCAAATATGGCGGTGCTAAGAGCAGGCTGCATAAATGTATGAGGCCTGTGGTCATCCTGGAAGCAAGGTTGCTTGCTCAATGACCTCAGATGACTGAATTTGGAGATAATAGACATCAGTGAGACCAGGATCGCAGACACACGTACCTTAGCACCTATTTTTGAGGATTTTAGTCAACCGGGAAAGATGGGTGGGGTGGCAGTGTTGTTCAGAAAAAGCCTGGATCTCGAGATACGGTTGGTCTTCCTGGACCTGGAAGGTAAGTCGGTGGTCTTTGACATGAACGATAATGAAGGCAGTGCTTTTAGACTGGTCACTCTGTATGCTTCGGCTGGATTGGAGCAGCTGGATTTCTCCAGACGTTTGGAGGTCTTTCTAGGGACGTCTTGTTCTTCAGTGTTAGTGGGTGACAGCAACGCCATCTAGGATGCACGTGTGGATTTGGTGGAGCTAGCGGAAAGAAAACGTGTGTGCAACCCTCGCAAACCTGCTCAGTCGTTTCCAGCTGGCTGACAGGTTCAGATTGGATTACCCACATGCCCCAATTGCTTGTCCCAAAATTTGAAACCATTATTATTATTATTATTCAGTAGTCATATTTTTATCACATACTTTCACTGCACTACTGAGTGCAGCTTTGTGTGCCTTAGGTATGTGCTGTGGTTTGTTGTGGTGCTCTTATTATTATTATTATTGAGTGAGAGAGCAGTGCATGCCATCAAAGTGACACTGGGGGAAAATATACAGACCCCAGTATACCCATCATGACTACTTGTCTGATAAGGGTACATTAGGCACATGCATCACAAACATATGTGCACAACATTGTGATCTCATATCAAGACAAACAGCACATGACCTTGCAGGTGGGGCCCCGTTAGAATTTTCTTCTGGTTGAGTAGCCCATCCTACTCAAAAGGTCACTGAATAAAGGTTGTTTAAGGATATTGAACAAAACACCCATGTTTCCAGAGGTGAATTATTCAAACCCCAAAGAGTCCCTCTCAACACATGACTATGATGCCCCGCAACTACTTCTGCTCATGATCAGAGATGCACATATTATCAGCCACTAAGGAACATGCTCAACTGGTTAAGATCAAACAACTGACAAGCAAATCTGTGGTATTGAGCAGAATATTTATCATTATTATTGAGTGAGAGAGCAGTGCATACCATCAAAGTGACACTGGGGTACAAATATACGAAGCCCAGTATACCCATCATGACTACCCATCTGATAAGGGTACACCAGGCACATGCATCACAACCATATGTGCTCTACATGGTGATCTCATAACAAGATAAACAGCGCATGACTTTGTGGGTGGGGCCCAGTTAGAATTTTCTTCTGGTTGGGTAACCCATCCCACTCAAAATGTCCCTGATTAAGGGTTGTTTATGGAAGTTGAATGAAACACCCATGTTTCCAGAGGTGAATCATTCAAACCCCAAAGAATCCCTCTCAACACATGGCTATGATGCTCCCCCACTACTTCTACACGTGATCAGAGATGCACATATCGTCAGCTACTAAGGACATGCTCAACTGGTTACGGTCAAACAACTGACAAGCAAATCTGTGGTATTAAGCAGAATATTTGCTGTAGTCCATCTTTTATACCAAGACAAAACAATGTACATGATAACACTTCCAATCAGTTAAGATCAGAAGCCATGAGAGCCGCTGCCTGGTACTGCATCAGGGCATTTATTATTATTATTATTATTATCATCATCATCATCATCATTATCATCATCATCATCATCATTATCATCATCATCATCATCATCATCATCATCATCATCATCATCATCACCATTATCATCATTATATGATGATGATGATGATGATGATGATGATGACGACGACTGTGATGGTGACAATGGTGATAGTGGTGATGGAATCTTTTCAGGTTTTTCCCTTCTTTTTTAGTTCTTTTCCTTTTCACATAATATTTTCAGATTTTCCAGCCGCTTCCATTCAATATGAATATGTTTATACTTCTATCCATGATTTTTAGCATTAAAACTTTTTCTATCTTTTTATTTCTTTCCACTTATTTCCAGCATCAATGATTTCTATTTAAAATATTGTCCAATGACTAACAAATAAACACCAGGTACATGAAAACCTATAGCTGTGAGAAATAGTTAATTTGTGGTATTCATTTTCCCCTAAGCATATTAACAAAATAAGTGGAACAATTTAAACTTAGAAATGAAAATAATGTGAATTTACTTTGCCAACTATCTCTTCATTTCACCTATATATTTTCTATGCTACATATCTGTATGTACATCTATGTATGTGTACTAGTGTGTGTGTGTGTGTGTGTGAATACACACACACATACATACACACATACACATGCATACATATATATATATATACATACATATACATATATATATATATATATATATATATATATATATACATATACATACATACATATACACATACATGCACACACACACACACACACACACACACACACACACACACACACATATATATATATATATAGGGAGAGTTTACGAAAAAAACAAAAGACAAAGACAGGAGGTGTACAAAACAAACAGATGTATTAGTATAACACTCAGTAATAGAGAAAGTCTTATATATATATATATATATATATTTCATCATCATCATACTCATCATTTCATGTTACTGTTTCATGCTTGCATGGGTTTGGACAGAATTCGTTGAAGCTGATTTCCTACAGACAGATACTCTTCCTGTCACCAAACTTTAACAGTTTCAAGTAAGTTAACATTCTCCATAACCAGATGTGTTTTCAGGGAAGAATAGAAATAAAAGTGATATCTGTTTACATGTATCGTATAACATCGTGGTAAAGAGACAGGAACTGACATAAATACTCCCACTCATATTCATACATTTATATATACATATTTTCTCGCTGAAAAATTGGTAGATAAGGTACTTGAGGTAATCAGAGTAAGTGACAGAATACCTAAGATTAGAATAGTGCTTCATCATGGATTAGCAACCATTATATCGGCCTATGCCCCTCAGCCAGGGCTACCTGATGGACAGAAAGACCAATTCTATGACACCTTACTGCAGACTACCTCGTTGACGAACGACAGAGACCTTCTCTTTGTGGCTGGTGATTTCAATGGGCATGTTGGAAAACATGCTGGGGGCTTCTATGGTGTACATGGAGGCTATGGCTATGGTTCCCGCAACGAGGAGGGAACCAGGCTCCTGGAGTTCTGTGACGCAAATGATCTCATGGTTTGCAACGCTAACTTCAGGAAACCTACCAGCCACCTAGTCACCTACCAATCGGGTCGACATACCAGCCAAATTGACTACATCCTTGCCAGGAAAAGGGAAAGATGGCTGCTTATAAATGCCAAAACCTTCCCAGGCAAAGAATGTACCCCACAACATAGACTGGTAGTTAGTGACTTTAGGATCAGGATTAAGAGGACGACAAGAAAGACAACCAACATGGAGAAGAAGGATCTGGAAGCTTAAAGATCCTGCAAATGGACAGAGATTTAGGGACATATTACTTGAAGCCTTTGACGAAGTAGAAGGGGATAGAGCATCACAGGGGGTAGAAGACAACTGGACGTTTCTAAGAGACAACCTGCTGAGAGCCACTGACCAGATCTGTGGCTGGTGCAAAGTCCCCTCTCGACCTAGAATAACGTGGTGGTGGAACAATGTTGTAGACAGGGCTATTAGAGAAAAGAGACAGGCTTGGAAGGACTGGAAAAATGGGGGTAGCAGGGAATTGTATCAGACTGCCAAAAGAGAAGCTAGGAGACAGGTTTATTTAGCCAGAGGGGAAGCAGATAAGAAAAAATTTGCCAATGTTCTGCACCATGAGGACCAAAGACTTGAGGTATTTCGCGTTGCGAGACAGTGTGTGAGAGAGAATCGTGATGTGGTAGGAGAGAAATGTGTTCGCATGGATGATGGTTCACTTGCGCTAAATGAGGATGCAAAGAGAGAGGTGTGGAGATGCCACTATGAAAGGTTGCTGAATGAAGAAAATGAATGGGATAAAGAGAGTCTGCCGAATGTTGTCCCAACAGAGGGACCAGCTATCCGAGTTGACAGTTCCTTGGTAGTTAAGGCAATTAGAAGCATGAAGACAGGGAAAGCCCCAGGCCCATCAGGAATCAATGCAGAGATGCTCAAAATATCTGGTAGTGTCGGCTATAGCCTACTCACCCATATAGTTAATCAGGTGATACACGAAGGAGTCATACCCAATGACTGGTGTAGCAGCATAATAGTCAACTGCTACAAAGGTAAAGGTGACGCCCTAGATACAAATAATTACAGAGGTATCAAGCTGTTGGATCAGGTAATGAAGGTTACAGAGAGGGTCATAGCCCAACTAATTAGAGAGAGAGTTAGTTTAGATGAGATGCAGTTTGGATTCATGCCAGGGAAAAGCACCACTGATGCTATATTCCTGGTAAGAGAGCTGCAGGAGAAATATCTAGCCAAAGATAAGCCCCTGTACCAGGCTTTGGTTGACATGGAGAAAACTTTCGACAGGGTCCCCCGATATCTTATCTGGTGGTCAATGAGGAAACTAGGGATAGATGAATGGTTAGTGAGAGCTATGCAAGCCATGTACAGGGACGCTGCTAGTAAGGTGAGGGTTGGCTACGAGTACAGTGAAGAATTCCGGGTAGAGGTAGGGGTCCACCAAGGTTCAGTTCTCATCCCCCTCCTATTTATTGTAGTCCTCCAGGCAATAACGGAGGAATTCAAGACAGGTTGCCCCTGGGAGCTCCTCTATGCTGATGACCTTGCTCTAATTGCTGAGTCACTATCAGAACTGGAGAAGTTTCAGGTGTGGAAGCAAGGATTAGAATCGAAGGGCCTTAGAGTCAACCTAGCTAAAACCAAAGTCCTAATAAGTAGGAAGGTAGACAAGTCACAAACGCCTTCAGGTAGATAGCCTTGCTCGATCTGTAGGAAAGGCGTGTGTAGAAACTCTATAAGATGCACCAAGTATAAGCTATGGACACACAAGAGGTGCAGCAATGTCAAGGGAAGGCTAACTAGGAAGATAGTTTTTGTATGTGGCAGATGCTCAGAAGCAATAAACACTGAAAATGCTCTGAGACCAACTTCCGTCACTTTCCAAGGAGAAAAACTAGAAATAGTTGATAGCTTCTGTTACCTAGGTGACCAAGTCAGTAGCGGGGGCGGGTGTGTTGAAAGTGTAACTGCTAGAGTAAGAATAGCTTGGGCAAAGTTCAGAGAGCTCTTACCTCTGTTGGGAACAAAAGGCCTCTTGGTCAGAGTATAAGGTAGACTGTATGATGCTTGTGTACGAACAGCCATGCTACATGGCAGTGAAACATGGGCCGTGACTGCTGAGGATATGCGTAAGCTCGCTAGAAATGAAGCCAGTATGCTCCGATGGATGTGTAATGTCAGTGTTCATACTCGATAGAGTGTAAGTACTTTCAGAGAGGAGTTGGACCTAAGAAGCATCAGTTGCAGTGTGCAAGAGAAATGTTTGCGCTGGTATGGCCATGTGGCGAGAATGGATGAAGATAGTTGTGTGAAAAAGTGCCATACCCTAGCTGTTGAGGGAATCTGTGGAAGAGGCTGATCCACGAAAACTTGGGATGAAGCACGACCTTCGAACTTTAGGTCTCACCAAGGAAATGACTAGAGACCGATACCTTTGGAAGTATGCTGTGCGTGAGAAGACCCGGCAGGACAAGTGAGACCATCACCCATGGCCTCAGTCCACTTATGCATACCTTTCCTTCTTGGGACACAAAACCCTACTTGTGAAAACCTGTTGAGGCAAGTGAAAATCAAAAAATCAAAAATGAAAAAACCAAAAATCAAAATTGATCAATATGAATGGAAATTGTCGCTGTGATATCAGTGCTGGTGGCACATAAGAGAACCAACTGAACGTGGCCGTTGCCAGTGCCGCCGTGACTGGCTTCCGTGCCGGTGGCACGTAAAAAGCACCATTCGATCGTGGCCGTTGCCAGCCTCGCCTGGCCTAAGTACTGGTGGCACGTAGAAAGCACCATCCGACCGTGGCCGTTTGCCAGCCTCGCCTCGCCTCCGTGCCGGTGGCACGTAAAAAGCACCCACTACACTCATGGAGTGGTTGGCGTTAGGAAGGGCATCCAGCCGTAGAAACATTGCCAGATCAGACTGGGACTGGTGCAGCCTTCTGGCTTCCCAGACCCCAGTTGCACCGTCCAACCCATGCCTGCATGGAAAGCAGACGCTAAACGATGATGATGATGATGATGATATCTATACAATCAGCTTCTTTCCACTTTTGTCTACAAAATCCATTCACAAGACTTTAGTTGACCTGGGGCTGTAGCTTGGTGCATCTCTCCAACTTATCACCCCTAATCAAACTTTCTTACCTATACCAGCACGGAAAACAGATGCTAAATGATGCTAAATGATGCTAAATGATGATGATGATGATGATGATGATGATGAAGGTGATGATGACAGTGATGGGGATGATGATGATCTAACCTGCTTCCACACTAAATTCTTTCATTTCTGATTCTCACTTTGCTTACAGCCCCTTGTTACAAAGCTTGTATGACCCATACATTTACTCCTAGCTTTTACTCTAGAGCTACCAAATCCTGACGTAGTGGATCCTATGAAAGGTCTATAGATCTATGAGTGCCGGGTATAGTGGCTTACGTCTAGTCACATACTTCTCTTTTAGTTGTCTTACAAGGAATATGGCATCAGTGGAACTTCTTACTGGGTCAAAGGCAAACTGGTTGAGATGTCTTATGCAGACTAACCGTGTCCTCAATCAGTTTTGCAATAACACTTTCTGTAATTTTCTGCAATGTTGGCAATGTGGAACAGAACATGTTATTGATCCTCATGTCAAAAACCATGTGCAAACTTCTTTTCTGCTTCTCCCTTTGCTAGAAATACCTCTCACCTAGCTTTACTTTAGTCATTTGGTTTTGTTTTTCTGTTGTGCCTCTCTCACAGTCTTTTTTAAGACTGTACTTCTGCTGTAACGTCAATATCTACAACATTGTTCCACTACTTTGTATTTGCTTTGGAATTGCATCACTCACATGTCTGATGTGTTGACTTAGTAGAGTGTTTCATAAAAACTGCCAGTTCTTCTCTGTTATAACTCTATCTCCCCACTCTTACTAAGCATTAGTCAATCCCTTTTTGAATCTATGGCTAGCAGAATATTCCCTTGGCAACCAGGTTTTCTTCCTTCAAATCTTTTGTATCTCAGATTATTCCTTATTTTGAAGTTACTAACTATTAGTCAGTTTTGAGAAGTGTATTCTTCATGTGGAAAACACTGTGCTTTTCACAATCAGCCACCAATCGCAATTTCCAGTAAGATCCAGTAAGATTATAATATATTTCTCGTGTGTTCACCTGATTGGTGTGTGATAAGGTGGCCCAAAGCTTTCTGTAGATTCATGTTGAAGATCATGACATCATTTGCATCATAGAACTCCAGGAGCTTTGATCCCTCTTCATTATTTGTACTAAACTGATAATCAGCATGTACTCCAGTTTTCATGATATTGCTCAATATGTCCCTTAAAATTTCCAGTTGTGACAGTAAAGTTATAATTATCTGTTATTAAGAGATGTGTTATCTTTATTTTTATAGTAACCCATAAAAATAACCCTTCTGTTCACCTACCAGTTTTGAATGTGGTACATATGTGGAGGAATTGGCATAGTTGTTTTTCTTATGTCTAATTTAATAATTCTATTGCATAACCTTACTTTCTGAGTTACCTTATCCATTCATGTTTCTGAAAACAGAATACCAATTCCACCACAGCTTTGCAGTTCTGAACTTGATAAGAAAAGTGGGGAAGAGGGATTTCCAGTGGTGCCTGAGCAGATTTTTCTTTTTCTTTTCTTGGTAATCATTCAAATGTGATTTGCCTAGATGGTCGCTTGCTATTTATTCCACTTTTCATGGATGAACCATGACCAAAATGATCAATAAAATGTGTCAGACATTTGAAGTGACATGCATAAGTAAAGGCACACAAGCAACATGTGTAATAAAGCACATACATGCTGTCTCTTTGTACTTCCTCATCATCAATGGTATTCTAACTTTCCATCCATGACATCTCAGGTGACTATTCAGTCCTGTTGTAGATTTGCATGGTTTGAAGCAGAGGTGACAAGCTGTAACTTACTGTGCATTTCCAGCTGGTTAGGTCTGCCCATATCACCACTCTTCTATCACCACAGGACTTTTAGTCAATTGAATTACAAATGAGGTCACCATAAAGAGACATCTGTACATCATTGAATTATAGTGTTAACCCTTGTACAACATGAATCCCACTTTCTGAGACTCTATGATTAGTACTAGTGACAGGCTGAAGCATGATGACCAGTAACCACAGGAAATCATAGGTTTTATATCAGTGTGTCCTTTTCGTAGAAGGATGCTGTGAGGACAGCTAGGGTTCCTCACTCTCAGTGGTTTTATTATGCACCCTGACACCAACCAGATGAATTTCTATGACCCAGCACCCAGAATGTCAAAAACTCATACATACATTATACATACATACATACATACATACATACATACATACATACATACATACATACATACATACATACATACATGCATAATACATTCATATGTGTGTAAATACATACATACAAACAAACAAACAAACAATTATCTAATATTATCTAAGCTTAAATTGCATATAAAACAATATTTAGAATTGCTTTGCATGCTTTGTATATCAAAAGATGAAACTCAGAAGAGAACTTGCATTATAGTGCAAGTTTCCTTACACTGCTCTTCATAGCTATTGTTTTTGTTATGTTATCTTACACAGGTTTCAATAGCAATAATATTTGTTTTGCTAAAAACTTATAAGCAGATTACATTGTCATATCCTCAGAGATTGAATAACAGATATAAATAACCTTTATGATTTATAATGGACATTAAACAGTATTTATGTTATTAACAGTCATAACTACTGTTAAAAAGATTTGAAGAATTTATGTACCAAGTGAAAAGGTAGAGAATATTACTTATCATAGCAGAACTGAAAGTAATAAGAATTTATTATCTTCATTGTGTCTGTGTTAATGGTGGCTATCAGATTTCAAAGGGCCCTGCAAAATAACTTTTACTATATTTTTATCCTATTTGACAGCTAAATCAATGATTTTAATTCATTTTCACATACACACTGGTGTGTGTGTGTGTGTGTGTGTGTGTGTATGTGTCTGTGGTGTTTATATATCTACATACATACATACATATATATATATATATATATATATATATATATATATATGTATGTAGAAGGTTGAAGAGGAAAACACGAGTTGATATATATGGAAAAAAAGTCAAGATAGAAAATGCTAAAATAATTTTATAAAAAACATTTCAGTCGCATTGTTAGAGAAAAATGTGTTTTTTTGTTTTGCATAAGTTTCGAAGGTTTTCGACGATTTTGGAGGTTGTATTTTTCGTATCGGTTTCCTCATTGTCCTCTTGATTGGGTTGATGTGTTGAGTCGAATTTGTTCAAAAATGTTGACAGATTTGTTTTGATTTTCTTGAGTTCTTTCAGTATTTCTTCCTTTATGGAAGTGATTGTGTCTGTTTTTGCGGGGGCAATGGGGTAGCAGTTAGGTGTCATATCTGTATTGAGATTGCATTAATCTCTACAAGGTTGATAACTTCCACTGGATTTGGGGACCACATGCAGGGGTGATGACTAGGGACTACTTAATTGGCAAAGTATGCCCAATGCCTCCATATTGTTGAACTCGGCCTTTGCAATTGCAAGTTTGTCTGGTGATAGATGACGTGCACGGCTGTGCACTGGGGGAGGGGTGGTGGTGGAGATGTGGTGTGTGACCCCATGATGGGCTGTAAGTTTGGAGAATGTCGGAATGGTGAGATTTGGGTGACTTGCAAGAAGATTTGAGAATTTGTTCTCAGTCTGTGAGATGGTTGCTATGTGAGGGTGACATGTGCAGATGTTGCCAGAGACATGGAAGCATATGTGTTGCTTTGCCACTTGCCATATTTGTTTCGATTGAGAGAGCTGCTGTTCTATCGTCGGGCTCACCAGTTATAGCTTTGTTAGGCTATACACAAACAAATTAGTGGAGACGAGAATATATTTATCAAAGGTTTATTGCTTTATGTACATCAGGGCTTAAGCCACCAGTTATTACTGTTTAGTTAATTCAGATTCATTTAACTCTCACTGCTAACATTATTTTGTCTCTCTTTGTCTGGAAGTCCACTTCGCCGCAGGCCAACTCACTAGCTAGCCACAGCAAATTTCCTGTCTACTGTTCATCTGTCATGATTCCTTCCCTACACACATATACATGTATGTTTGTGTGTATGTATAGTAAATATAAATATATTCTTTTACTTTACTTTTTCTTGTTTCAGTCAATAAACTGTGGTCATACTAGAGTACTGTCTTGAAGGCATTTTAGTCAAACAAATTGACTCCGGGACTTATTTCTTAAATCTAGTACTTATTTTATTGGTTTCTGTTGCTGGACCATTACATATATGCATATATATGCACGCACATATAAACATATAAATACGCACACACACACACGTGTATAGACAGACATACATACAGATAGATAGATAGATACGTACATACATAGATTTTATGCTCATACGAGGTCTAATTAACAAGTATCCGGACTGTGGTCATAGCAACAAAGCTAAAGTACACAGAGTCCAAATGCTTGGCAAAGATTGACCTTGAACTCTGCTGTGCATGTACACTAAGTTCTAAACCACTTCTACTGTTTACAGCAGTGCTTGGAAGGAAGGTGTGTAGTGTGTGATTGATGCATTGACTATGACAGAGGAATTTGTCATGGCAATACCTGCTCAGAGGCCAACATAAAGTTACAGAAAGTGTATGGAGGGGAGCGTATGAGTCACACACAAGAGTACAAGTGGTTCAGATGTTTCTAAGATGGCCGAAAATATGTCACTATTGGCGAATGTTCTGGGTAACCCACAACCAGCAGAACTGAGAAAAACATAGCAGATGTGTATGCAGCTGTGAGGGAAAATTGTCAAATCCCCCTTCGTGAGTTGTCAGAGTATGTGTAGATTAATTGTGATTCAGTTTAGTCCATTATCACGGAAGATTTGGGTATGAGACACATGTCCGCCAAGCTTCTGCCAAAACTGCTTTCAGGTGACCAAAAAGACACCTGGGTTTCAGTTGCAAAAGATCTCCTGGATCGAGTCAAGAACAATGAAAACTTTTAGAAAACTATGCGTAGGCCTCTGGGCAGGCATGGCCAAGCTTTTGGCAAAATTTGATGCAGATTCTCTGCTTAACTTTCTCTGTCATGCTCAATGTGATGATCACACACTTCACACATTCTTTCCAAGCACTGCTGTAAACAGTGGCAGTGAGCTAGAATGTTAAAACTTAGTGCATATGCACAGCAGAGTTCAAGGTCAATCTTTGCAAATTGGCTTCACTCTATGTACTTTAGCATCGTTATTATGACAACAATCCGGATACTTATTGATCAGACCATATATATGTATGTACTACATCCATATATACATGCAGATACACGTGAGCTGGCAGAAACGTTAGCACGCCAGGCGAAATGCGTAGCCGTATTTCGTCTGCCGCTACTTTCTGAGTTCAAATTCCGCCGAGGTCAACTTTGCCTTTCATCCTTTTGGGGTCGATTAAATAAGTACCAGTTGCGCACTGGGGTCGATATAATTGACTTAATCCGTTTGTCCTTGTTTGTCCTCTCTGTGTTTAGCCCCTTGTGGGAAGTAAAGAAATATATACATGCAGATACACACACGCAAGGTGGTATCAAAAAGTTCCTGAACAAATGCTATATACACAGACTTTCTCATCATCAGACATCAATGGGCTACCTACCATATAAATATAATATGAGTATATGCATTTATTGCTATACTTGGAGATGGTCATGTTTTACCGATTAAACTGACGCACTATAACTTTGGTCTTAACTTCAGCTTAATTATTATTATTTTAGTTTCTTTGTCAAAGCTCTTTCATCATACATCCTATGACCTTTACAGTGACTCTTTATCCCACGTGTCTCCTCTGGTTCTGGAATAAGCAGAACAAGAGGAGTCACATGGGATAGAGAGTCACTGAAGAGGTCACAGGATGTGTGATGAAAGAGCTTTGACAAAGAAACTAAAATGATAATAATAAAGCTGAAAAGGAGACCAAATATATAGTATGTGTGTTTAATTGGAAAAAGAGGCCCATGGCTAAGTATAGCAATATTTGTTTCATCACACAATTTCACATCAAGAATCTTGTAAAACAAATACACAAACATAAATGAATATACTATTTTATGTATATCATATATCATCATTTTAACATCTGCATCTCCATGCTTCTATATTTTATTGAGGTAGATTTTTATGGCTGCATAACCTGCCTGTTTCCCACTTTTATCTGTTTTTGAGCAAGGTAATATTTCCCCAAGAACAGGCACATTTTTGCAGAATAATGCAAATAAACAATATTTATATACAACAGTTATGCAATGTTAAGACAAAGAGATCAACACTCACACACTCACAGATACATATATGCACACAGATATTTCCAACTGGCAAATCCATTCACAAAACTGTAGTTGGCCTGGGTCTATATAGTAGAAGACATCTTGTCCAAGATGTCATGCAGTGGGACTGAAGCTGAAACTTTGGGTTTGGCAATCAAACTTCTTAAAAACACGACCACACCTGCACGCGCACACACACACACACACACACACACCACACACACACACACACACACACACACACACACACACACACGCACACACACACACACACGTGCGCACACACACACCAAACAGACATACACACCTAACATTATTATCATCATCATTTAACATTTGTTTTCCATGCTGGTATTGGGTGGACAGTTCAACAGGAACTGGCAAGCTACAAGACAATGCCAAATTCTGGTGTTTTGACAAAGCTTCTATGACTGTATGCCCTTCTTAAAGCCAATTATATATATATATATATATATATATATATATATATATATATATATGTATGAATGTGTATAAATATGTGTGCATATACATACATATATATATATGTATATATATATATAATATATATATATATATATATATACACACATATATACATATATGTTTGATGGGCACTCCCATTGGTTTTGATGTATGAGGAACCGACAAACTACATTTACTTTGTCAATCATAATGCTTATGCTGTTGAACATGACAATTTGAGTCCAGCCAACAATTTGAAAAGAAGCGTACAAACATTACTAGCATGAGGATTATGGGTCTGTGCAGTCAGTGTATTTGCAGCAGTTTTTCTCCTTTGCCTTGCATCTCTTACCCTGTTAATGCTAAAGTCTTTTATACCATTACAACATGGTCTCCATTTTGTTTGCTCCAAGGCTGTTTGCTTAAAGTGAGTTTTGAGCTATATTGACTGCAGAGAGGTTACTCTTCAGCTTGTCCCTATATCTGAGCTATCGTGAGTCAACATTTCTGTGCCCACTATTGAGCTGGCTGTACATGAGGACTTTGGATATTCTTTTGTCACTCATTCTGATGACATGCACAATTGCAACTCGATAAGTGTTGTATAGTGAAACTGTACACCCCTCCCGGTAAAAAGTGGAAGTAACCAGCCATTACAAATAGACCAGTAGCCAGTCGACAGGAAGAAGGTAGGTTGAGAATAAGTGTAGACTGTGTTGATAGTCATGTCTGTGCTGATATAATAATTATACTATGATACTGAGTGGACATTATAACAATCCAACCTTTTGACTGCAGATCATACAGTGCTCGATAGAACCTTTCTATTAACAACAATCAGAATATAATAATATCTGTCAGAGCAACAACTCTCATCATGAGACAGATGATACAACAATGGCGAAACACCACTTTACTATGGTGGCGATGGGAAAAAACAAATTTATGAGGAGTGAAAAAAAAACATTCACATGGTGAGTTTAAAATAATTCATATAGAAAGTTAAATATCTCAACAAATAAGAAACAAAATTCTTGTTGTGCAAACTTATGAAAATTGTAAAATATGGAAGAGTTGTTTGTTGGGATAGTTGAGGTGCAGAAACAGCAACAACAACAACTGAAGAAACAATTAGAACAACAAGGATTGCAACAGCAAATGTTGCAACTAATGAGGTTGATGACCAAACCAAAGAATACATTTTGACCATGTAGCAAATTCCATAAGCGAATTCAAATATGACCCCGATGAAGGAATAACCTTCAAGGCTTACTTTCGAAGATTTCAACAAATTTTTCAAAGTGAATGTCAGAATTGGATGGATGAAATGAAAACGCATCTAGTTTTAAGAAAACTAGCAACAGCAGAGCATGAGAAGTATAGTAACTTCATCTTGCTAAAAAAAAGCATCTGACATAAATTTCACCAACACAGTTGACATTTTGTGCAAAGTGTTTAGTGAAAAGAGCTCACTGTTTAATACTAGATAGAAATGTTGAAACATAGAAAAGGGCAAAGATGAGAACTTCTCTACTTACATAGGCAGAGTGAACAAAGAATGTGAGAGATTTAGGCTGGCTATGCTTACTCCAGATTTTTCAAGTGTTTGATTTTTGCACAAGGATTGACAGATAAAAGGGGTGCAGAAATCCGAACGAAAATTATAGCTTAACTGGAAATGAACCAAGATTTGATATTGTAGAAACTGTCAGAAGAGTGTGACATGATATTAAAATTAAGGCATGACATGAAAGAAATTCAACAGAAAGAGTGTTTCCACATAAGATCAATGCAAAAATGTCGGAAGACAAATAAAGTGCTGCAGGAAAAATAGAAAAAATATCAGGATGTAGACCCATGTGTGGTATGTGGTGGGATGCACCTGGAAAAAGGTTGTTCGTATCAAAAAAGCAAAGTGTTTTTGCTACGGGTTTACAGGACATATAAAATTACACTGCAAAACTAGAATGAAAAGAAAATGGAACAAACAAGAAAAAATAAATAGTTTGTCAGCAAGAAAAGTTGTGACTACAACAAACAGAAAATTTGTGAATGTGAGAATTGAAAACACTAGTGTTAGAATGCAATTAGAAATGGGAAGTGGTATCACAATCATAAATGAGAAAACATAGGAACAAATGGATAAACCAATATTATGTAGTTCAAACAAAATAGCATTCGGTGTTACGGGAAGAAAATTATATGTTATGGGTGAACGTGTTTGTAATATAATGTTCAGAGGTTGAACAAAAAAAGTGAATGTTTGTGTTGAAAAAAATCCATGAATTTATTTGGCACTGAATGCATGAAGAAATTTAATTTATGGGGTACATCTATAAGCACTTTGTGCAATAGCGTAAATGGAGCAGTCAAATAATCAAACGAGATCAATGAACTGAGACAAAAAGAAGTGATGTGGAACATCGTGCATGAACTACCAGTAACTTTGGAAGAAATAAAAAGAAATGCGAGAAATGACAAATTTATTAATGAAAACTGTGACCAACAAAGGGAAATAAAGAAAGGTTAAATGCAAAGAACCACCGAGATGTGAACTTGTACTCTATATATGATAGTGTATGCTCAGAGGGTTGCCATACCACAGACATTATGAAAGAGAATGCTAAAAGAATGAAGGCGCTGATGTGAAGTTTTGTATACTGGCCAAGTATGGACAAGGAAATTGAAAACCTGGTTAAAGGCAGCAGAGGATGTGTGCTGGCAGTAAAACTACCTAACACAAAATATGAACCTTGGTCTCAATTGCATATCGATTTTGAAGTAGACCTTAAGAAGAAAAGATATTGAGTATATGTATATATATATATATATATATATATATATATATATATATATCAGAGGAGGCAAGGTGAATAAAAAATTGATTGTTAATAAAAAATTAAAAGGGGAGATGTTGTATAGTATAACTGTACACACCTACCAGTAAAACGTGGTAGTAGCCAGCCATTACAAACAGACCAGTAGCCAGTCGACAGGAAAAAGATGGAGAGTCGGGAGTATGTGTAGACTGTTGATAGTTGTGTCTGTGCTGATATAGTAATTATACTGTGATAGTGAGTGGACGTTATAATGATCCACTCTTTTCAGGATAATAACACTGTACGACTGGAGGTCATACAGTGCCAGATAGAACCATTCTGCCAACGACTTTGGAATATAACAATACCTGTCAGTGACAACCACCATCAAAAGACAGATACAACAGTGGAAAAAGACCACTTTACAACAATAAAGAAGCTCTCAATTCCACCAACGTTACATTTGCTAAACAGGTTGACGTTAGATACTCTGTTTTTTAGTGAATAACTGTAGATTATCCTGAGACAGCTTTGTGGAAGACGTCTAGTTGGTTAATGTACCACCTGCAGGGTGTCTATAATTCTGAGCCATACAAGAAAGCAGTAAGAATGGCAACTTTATAGACCTGTACTTTAGTGTCAATTTTAATGCTCTTTTCATTCCATAAGAGATGACAGGGTTTGCCAAATGTATTGGTTGCTTTTGCAAGACAGTTGACAATTTCATCATCAAGGGAAGTGCTCACATTCAGTTTATTGCTAAGAATGTAAATGACTTCACATACTTTAGGTTTTTCTTGTCAACCTATATAGAAGTGTCAGGAAAATTGTGAACCTATGGCTTCTACTTGATACTCTGAATTTGCTTAAGAGTAGGGCAAGATTGTTACATCACTGCCATCTTTTTTATGTTAATGGTCAAACCAAAGGTTTAACATCCAGCAGAAAACTGGTCTAGACGTTCCTGAGATTCCTCTCAGAAAGTTATTACTAGTACAGCACTGTCTGCAAAAAAGCAAATCATGAATGATACTGGTGTGTAGCAGTGTTTTGAGCACAACTGGTAATCTGGTAATGTGTATATAAAAATACACACATACAAACATACATATATATGTGTGTGTTTGTGTGTGTGTGTGCTTGTACATATAAATGTATGCATGCATGTATATATATATATGTGTGTGTGTGTGTGTATATATATATATATATATATATATAAAGTAGTAAATATATGGCACAACGAAGTACCGATATTTACTGGAAATAGCGAACGTAATAATACGACGCTAATGTATAGCTTCACCGCGTATGTATTAGCAAAAATGCGTGTGTGCAACAAACTAGAAAAAATTGTCTTACCTCCAGGGAGAACATCTGAAAGATGAAATACCTGGAAAAGGATAATGTGGGACCTGCAGGTTTCAGATTTTACAAGATATGTCTGCCACCCATAATCTTGTTCTATCTTCATCAGCCAAGCATATACCATGACAAAATCTCAGATGTTACCACATTAAAGCCATTACACTCGACTGAAACGCCGAAACGCCAACAGCACGAAAACGGTGAAGAAGCTTCAATAAATTAGTAATGCAATTTTTTCTAGTTTGTTGCACACACGCATTTTTGCTAATACATACGCGGTGAAGCTATACATTAGCGTTGTATTATTACGTTCGCTATTTCCAGTAAATATCGGTACTTCGTTGTACCATATATTTACTACTTTGTGTATTTTTCCCTCACGGGCTATTCTTTACTGGAAAGCAATACTCTAGTATTGCATTACTAATTTGTATATATATATATATACAGGGTGTTTGGGTTTAATTTGATGACTTTTTTGTCTTTTTTTTTTCAGGAATTACTTAATGTATTGGTGAACAGTGAACAGCATTAGAAAGCATAAAGATTAAAGTTGTAGTTACGAAAAAGTATAAGTAGCTGACATGGGTCTCTGGAAGCCATCTGAATATTGGAAAAGTGCAACCTATACCATGATGTTTCACACTGCATGTCAAAATGCTGAAATCATGATTGCTGCTCAATGTTCTGTGTACACCATAATGGCTGTAAGATGTAAGATGTGACAGCCACAATGGAGATTACTAAGCTGTTGTCAACATGAAGTGATACAGCAGGTGTTCTGACTGTCTACATGCCAGAATTCATCCAACAACTAATGAACAGGGCCTATGGCCCAATTCAGACAGCTATCTGAAGCTGGTGGAGATTGTAGTCAGTCCTTGGCTGGAGAAGGTTGCTGTTGAAAAGTTTTATGTGAGGCAGTAGAATTCAGCTCTTTGGCATACCTCCAGAAAGAATCAGAAGTGATTGTCAGACAATTTCTACAATTTCATCTCCTCTGATTTCTAGACACATAATTTCTGAATTTGTAATCGCATGATTACTATGTGTGGGGCACGGTTGATAAAGACACCAAGCACTCTACATACAACATCAAAGCCAAGAAGGTGGCTAAGATCAAAGAGATCTTTACAGAGATGCAGTGAGGAATGTGTGTACCAGGTTCCAGAGCTGTCTTGAGTCCATGGTAGAAGTTGAGGGTGGCTACTTGGAGTAAACTGTTATCTCCCAACCATAAACTAGTTAACATCTTTTGATTTCTTGAAATACTTTTATTTTTGGATGATTGTATTTTCTTGTCCTTTCATGCAAACTATTAAATTTAGTCCAGACACCATATATATATTTATGATATGTGTATGTGTGTGTGTGGAGAGAGAGAGAGAGAGAGAGAGATAGTGGTCAATGTGTCGGTGAATATGACTGGCAATTGCTTGATAGTTGTCAAATACTAAGAAAATGTGAAGAGCTTTGATATTTGACAACCACCATTATCTTATTCACACAGGCACAATGAAAACAAAAAAATGCTTGCTCCCATTTCTATTGTGGAAAGAAAACATTCCCTGCTCTTTTCACTTGGTTTTTAAATAATTTCTTTTATCTATTTTAACTCTAGTTATTAACGTTAATAGCATAACATAATCTGGTGTCCAGTCACTGAAAATTTGATAATATAATTAACTTCTAAGTTTTACTTTGAAATGGACATTATTGTTAAAGAAATATGATGGATAGAGAGCCCCTTATTAGTACCCCTAAGAGAGATACTATGTCTTGGCTGTATTTTATCACGTATCCCTACAAGCAGTTGTGTATCCATGAAGGTTTTATGGGACAGAAAAAAATTGACATTTAAGCTGCAACCAATACCCGTTTTCACTATACATAAGGACTTGCTGCTTCCAGACAAGATATTCCAAAAATCTTTTTTCCAGATGCTGAAAATAACCCCCAAAGTACCAACTTATGCTTACCAGGTCCACAAGCTAAGATCTGCCACAATCAACGTTGGAACAACGAAAATTAAGTCTGGCAAAATTGTTGAAATGCTCAAGTGGAAGCATGTAGATGTGTGGTGTGTGCAAGGAGTATGATGGTGGGGAACCTCAGCTAGACTACTTGTATGCAAGAAACATAGATACAAATTCTTCTGGGTGGGCAGTAGTGACTGAATAGTTGGTGTACATATTGTTCTGGTAGAGAATATATGGAGAAGGTGATTGGTGTAGTCAGGGTCTGTGATAGAATTATTAAGCTAAAAATAATCTTGATTAATACAACAGTGACATTTATCTGTGCATATGCTCCACATATCAAACTAATAGAGATCTGAAGGACAGTTTCCATGAATCCTTTCCACAGACTGCCATAAAACAATAAAAGACAATATCAATATCTTCATGGTAAGTGACTTTAATGGTCATGCTGGGAAGTATTCCAATTGGTGTTATGCCTTCATCAAACCTTTTATGAAAGGCCTATAGCCAGGACTGTTTCATTTGTTTTCTGTCTGATGTTATCTTGTGTGCCTTCCCATTTTAAGACAGTAGAGTGTGATTTGAGAAAATTTGGTTGCTGTTTCCTACCAAATCACATAACTATGAAGAGGCTTCTTCACTGCCACAAATAATTCTTAATTCATTGATAATGAGGAAAGAAATCAAAATCGATGCACCGAATTTTACTGAGACTGAATACAGAATTTTTTAAAAATGAATTTAATCTAAGGGAAAAAATTCAAAATTTTAAAGTGTTACTAACAACCCTGTATTCTTAAATATATTAGTATAAGTTTCTTACAGAAGCATGAAGCCTCATATTCAGTGTGGAAGAGTGGGGAAAGTGAGAGTACAACATATTCAAATGAATATTTTAAACCAGTTTACATAATGCCCCCTAGTGCATTTCTGTTTGATGTCTCAAGTATTTAATTCAGCAAACAAACACAAAGAGATGTACAGTATTTTAAAGAAAGCATAAGATGAAAGGAAAATGAAAAATATTGGTAAGAATTCAGTGATTTATTTGAAAACCAACATCAAAAGATAATTTTTGAAGAGAGAAATAATTCCACTGAGTATTTTATGTGCTTAATGCCATTCATTTTACATGTTTGAATTGATATTAAAAAATAAAATAAAACAATGATTTATGATGAACCAATCTTTTAGATGTGCAATTATCAATTACAACTAATAACATGAATGAAATAAAAATTTTAAAATGCCGATTGTGCATGTGAAAAGCAGTTTGGAAGATTGTCAGAAATACATCAAACTAATAAATATTTCATGTTCAAGCACATGCAAATATACACAAAAGCATATGTGTGTGTGTATCATATCATTGCAAACATGTTTAAAGAGTTGTGCATAAATATGCATATATAATTTATTAAGTTCAGAAGAATTGTAAGATATATATATATATATAAAATATATGTAATATATATATAAAATATATGTAATATATATATAAAATATATATAATATATATATCATTTTCATCATCATCATCATCATCATCATTTAACGTCTGTTGTCCATGCTAGCATGGGTTGGACGGTTTGACCAGGCTGGCACACTGCAGGACTGCACCAGATTCCAGTGTCTGATTTGGCATGGTTTTTTACTGCTGAATGCCCTTCATAATGCTAACCAGACTGAGAGTGTATGGGTGCTTTTACTTGCCACCGGCACAGATCCCATTTGCATGACATCAGTATCTGCCATGACTGTGGTTTTGCTTGGCATCATGGGTCTTCTTCTTAAGCATGACATTGAGACCCCCTTCAGTCATGGCTGACTATGGGATTGCACCTAGAAAGTTACCGTCCCAGGCACAAGTCCGGGCAAGTTTGTCTATGGAAGACCAGCAGTTGCCCATGCATACCGGCCTCCTCTCTCCATGCCACCTGTGTTATCCAAGGGAAAGGTAACAGCAGATACAACTTGGCAACTGTCACATCGCAACTCATTTCTAGAGCTGGGTAAACTGGAGCAACATGAAATAAAGTGTCTTGCTCAAGAACACAACACGCAGCCCGGTCCAGGATTCGAACTCACAACCACACAATGAGAAGCTCGATGCTCTAACCACTGAGCCATGCACCTTCACAAAAGCATGACATATATATTATACACACACACATACACACACATATGTATGTATATCACATGATCATGTGACTGACCAGGCTATCAGATGTTTGTACACATCGCTGGTCCCAATGCGCTTCGCATTGTTTTAGGCTTCAAATGATGCCACCCTGCTTGGCTAAGTGAGCAGGCCAACAGAAGAAAGAGTAAAAGAAAGTTGTGGCGAAAGAGTACAGCAGGGATTGCCACCATCCTCCGCCAGAGCCTCATGGAGCAATAGGTGTTTTTGCTCAATAAACACTCACAACGCCCGGTCTGGGAATTGAAACCACGATCCTACAACCGCGAGTCCGCTGCCCTAACCACTGGGCCATTGCACCTCCACATGTATGTATGTATATAAGTGTATATATATATATATATCATCATCATCATCATCATCATCGTTTAACGTCCGTTCTCCATGCTAGCATGGGTTGGACGGTTCGACCGGGGATCTGGGAAGCCAGAAGGCTGCACCAGGCTCCAGTCTTATCTGGCAGTGTTTCTACAGCTGGATGCCCTTCCTAACGCCAACCACTCCGTGAGTGTAGTGGGTGCTTTTTACGTGCCACCTGCACAGGTGCCAGGCGAGGCTGGCAACGGCCACGGTCGGATTGGTGTATTTTATGTGCCACCGGCACACACACACACATATATATATATATATATATATTGAGAATATATTTGTACACCACTTCTAACACTCAATACATCATCATTATCATCATCATCGTTTAACGTCCGCTTTCCATGCTAGCATGGGTTGAACGGTTCAACTGGGGTCTGGAAAGCCAGAAGGCTGCACCAGGCCCAGTCTGATCCGGCAGTGTTTCTACAGCTGGATGCTCTTCTTAATGCCAACCACTCCATGAGTGTAGTGGGTGCTTTTTACATGCCACCGGCACAGGTGCCAGATGGGGCCGGCAATGGCCACGATTGGGTGGTGCTTTATACA
>NC_043008.1:25490749-25543249 GCF_006345805.1 Octopus sinensis | reverse complement strand
ACATGGTTATAAAATGTCTATCCAGGTCAATGATCCTCTCCTACTATGGAGCATGTAGGAAAAGTACAACATTTGTAGTAATGGTAGTTCTAACTTTACAGAATAAATGTTTATTCTCAGCAGCTGTCTTTTGCTTTCAGCAGTTGAAGCACCAGTGTAAATCAGGATGCACTTTTTAGGTAGGTTTTAGGCAGCCACCATGCTTTCCCTGAAGGGGTTTGCTATACAAAAGATGTTTTGAGATGTGCAGTTTCACTATGTAACTGGTATGTTTGTCCCACCTTATCTGAACATTTTGCAAAGGAATGTATTGTCTCTGGACTATGCACCCACTTGCACAAGGTCCAAGTAACAATTTGGTCTGCCAAGGCAACTCAGTATCCAGAATATTGTTCTGCCAGTGGATGCAGTAGGGATACCTTATGTAGAAGTGCAGTATTTGAAAGGGAGCAAGAAAAGAGAATTAAGCACTACCTAACAGTTGACACGAGATGGCTACTCAAATGCAACTCAAGTGACACAATCTGATTCATGCTGGTAACTTGAATGGTGAAATCAAAAGAACAGCAGCTTTGGAGAAGTGCTCCTTTTGAAAGGCTAGTGCTACTATTATTTCAAACACACATGTCTCAAATAAAATGTCCAGGACTAAAATGTATATGTAAAGTTGTAAGAATAACTGCACTACTTGGTGGAGAATCGATATCAACCTATGATAATTCAAATTGTACATTAAACATATCAATATATCTAACCAGGCAGAGTCAACAAAAATATTAGATAATGTCCCCTCTGTTTCGCGCCTACTTAATAAAATAGAATAATATTATGTATATTTGCAAAACATATTGCAGTATATTTTATATAGTACTAATATTACCTGATATACAACTCAATGCATGCACTCTATGAATGAGATAGATATATTTATCATATCAAAAATGAACAGTTTACTCGGGGTTTTGAATAACATAAGCCGGGCTCTTCACAACAATGTGTGTGTGTGTTTTAGTGGTATTAGAGACATGAGAAGCAAGATATCATAATTGGTTTAGTATCTCTATTGAATGTTAGAAAATAGATAATAACAATGCCAGTTAAGGTTCCAGTATTGTCTTGTATAATAGTAACAATTATTTCTGATTAAACCTTTGAAATGATGGTATTCTATTCTTTTGTTCCCTCAGATTAATGTAATCTACCAATACAATCTTTGGTGTTTCTATATGAATAAGAGATTCTTCAATCCTAATTTCAGATGATCAGGAACTCATGTATAATTACTTAATCAATTTCTAGTTTGTTGTTAATTGTTTGTGGCATTAATTTCAAGGTGTAAATCAGAAAAACCAAAAAGGTCTGTCCATTTTTATAATGGATGCAGACAATTTAAGCAAATGGTAAATTATCTTTAATGATAAAAGGAACTTGCCTGTTGTGTATCTTTAAAGTAATTCTGAAGGATACTAATTTCAATAAAGAAAAACATAAAGTAACTATCACAATACTTATATGAGATCTTTAAGGAAATAAAGTCAGAAATTTGTAAATAACTGTTCCGGTACAACTCTACTTGCCATATTTCTTTTACATTTTATACCAAAATGTAAATTTGTCCTGTTCATAAAGAATGCATATATACATATCTGCGTGGCTAACCAAGACATATTTGTTTGAGGTTATATAAACATGTATTTTAGTGCAAGATAAAACGACTAAGGATAATTTGAAATAAGCTAGGTAAGATATCAAAACACTACACTTCTTTGACCAGATGTCACAAGGTTGTCAATATATTTGAACTAATACTCAACTGTCCAAATCATGTTAGTCCAGAAAAACAGACTTAATACGATGATGAGAGGAAAAAATAACAGAAAATAATGTGTATGCATGTGTGTGTGTGTGAAAGAGAGTATTTATACTGGCAGTATTTCTTAAGACAATTGCACTTTCTCAAGAAGTTTAAAGAAACACTGTGCACATTTTATTTTCTTAAGAAGAAACTTATATATAATTCAAAGCACAGGATTAGTAGGATGATGATATATTTATTTCATTTTAGATTTTGTTAATGTACTTAGAAATGGAGAGACCAATAAACTTGTGTACACTTTAGAAAACAGTCTGGAAATTATATGCAGACACATGAGATAGAAAGGTAAAGATGATAAAAAAACAACAAAACCTAAACAACTGGTTGGAAAAATCTACGTTTTGTGTTTTCTCAGCATTAAAATTGATTCTATAGAGAAACCCCTTAACTATCAAATTATCTAGTCCACTTTGTAAATATATTTTGTGTAGTGACAACAACTCACCATTGTGAGCAACAGCATATCTCTAAGACTGGTGGGATTTTCTGTAGCTTGTAGTACTAGGTTTAACTGATTCTTCAAGAGTACAACAATCTCTGCAAAACTAAAATATCCTAAAAGTATGATGGAAATGAATACCTTATGTGGTGCTCCAAGTATCCAACAAATAACAGAAATCCTTATTACTGTTCAAACAATACATAGAATATACTTGCCTTGAAAAGAGTTAGGAAATTATTTAACATAAGACAATCTGGGGAATAATAGAATGAAAGAAAAATGTCTCTACGATGAAAGTGAACTATTTCTGTTTAAAAGAACCTCTACTCAGAAATATCAATCATTTTACCTAAAATCTGGAATGAAAAGAAAAATATCAGCTTTAATACGAGGTGGTATCAAAAAGTTCCTGGACTAGTTATGTAGCGTGCCAACTGATGGCAGCACACAGTTGTGTGCACAATGAGAGCTAGCAGTGACCTTCATGAGGCAGTGTGTCACGTGACATCACTGTGTTTACTTTGCAAGTTATGAAATTAGTGTTTTTGTGATCATGTGATGCTGTAGTCTGTGATTTTGTCATGGACAGAAACAATGAGTCAACAGGAGATTTTGGATTAAACTTGGAAAGTCTGCTACAGAGACATTGAACATGCTTCAGCAAGCTTACAGCAATGAAGCAATGGGTCATACACAATCTTTCATTCAAAAATGGAAGGAGATCTCTGGAAAACGATGAGTGATCTGGAAGAGCTGCCACAAGTGTCACCCCCAGAAGTGGGGAGAAAATTCATCAGCTTGTGCATGAGGATCGTTGGAGGACAATCAATGACACTACTAATGTTGTTGGTGTGTTGCAAGGGTCTGTGCAGGCAAACCTAACGTCAGAATTAAGTATGTGGTGTGTCTCTGCCAAATTTGCCCCCCACCTGCTGACCACTGAGCAGAAAGAACATCGAATCAAAGTCTGTCAAAATCTCCATCAGCCTGCTGCTGATGACCATCCTTCATATCAAGTTTCACTGGTGATGTGAGTTGGGTCTAAGAGTACAACTCTGAGACGAAGCAGCAGTCATCATAATGGAAGAGCCCTTCATCACCATGACCAAAGAAGGCATGACTCAGCCACAGCTCAATCAAGAGCATGTTCATTGTTTTTTGTTTTCTTTTACCTCTGCAGTATTGTGCATCGAGAATTCATCCCTCAGGGCCAGACCATCAATTAAGAATTCTACAGTGACATTTTAAAGTATTTGAGGGAGGACATTTGGCAAAAGCAACCAGATCTGTAGTGAGAGAAGAATTGGATTCTTCGCGATGTCAATGCATCCTGTCACCAAGCTTTCCTCACTCATGAGTTTCTCACCAAAAAGAACTTAGCATTACTTCTACACCCTCCCTATTCACAAGATTTAGTGCCTGTGGACTTCCAACTATTCAAGATAAAATGCCACTCAAAAGTTGCTGCTTTAACACCATTGTCAAGATCCAGAGTGAATCACTGAAGTCCCTTGATTTGCATACAGAAAACAACTTCCAAGCCAGATTGCAAAAGTGGCAGAAATGCTGGGACTGGTGTATTGCTGTGCTATGTGACTATTTCGAAGGGGATGATGTTGTAGAACGACCGTGCAAAAGGAGAGGTGATGAATGAATGACTCCTTTAATACACTGCACGGTCGCTTACAATAAAAGCAAAAATTGATAAATGAGTATGAGTGCCAGAAAGGAAAAGAAAGACGACACGGCCGTAGAATGTTAAGAGATAGGTCTTATTTAGGTGTTAGCAGAGTGTATGTCTGCGTGTGCATCATAAGTACATATATAATAATAATAATAATAGACAATAGACAGGCCGTCATGCATACATAATGTGTATGTGTGTACAAACAAGGGTATATGCGTGTGAGATAAAATACAGAACATAGAAAGTCTGTAAGAGGACAGAAGAAGTTCAGACACAATGAAGATAAATACCAGTTCGTAGTAAGGTACACAATAGTTGAAGTTCTGTAACAAGAAGTTGTGGCTACAATTTCAGAGCCAGTTGAATCACGTGACATGTAAGCAGTTGTGGACACTATGCTGTGCCGGTTACTTGATACAGGAAAATCTCGCACGTAGTCCTTGCTGTTAACCATGGTGAAGTATTCACAACCAGCATGAAGTTAAATCAGAGCGAAGTTGCTGTGTACGTAGAGATGTTGTTGAAGTCGATAAGATGATGGTGACATTAAAATGAAGGCGACGGAGGTGGTGGTCTGGAATACTGCTGGTGGTGTCAATCACTGGAACTGGCTGTGTCGCTGAAACTGGCTGAATGCTCTGTGGTCTGCGGTTGGACCTTAGAAGGTTGCAAACCAAAGACAAAATACGGTTTGTTGATCTAGCTTTTATAGAGACTAGGAGGCTCCAACAGAGAATTTAGAAGACTGTGTCATGGGACCTTATCAGATGGCTGTGATTGGTTGGGTTGCACATTGGTGCATAATAGAGCAAGTGACAAACTGCGCCAATACCAACCAATCAGAGTATTGGACACAACAGGGTTCAAACGGCCAAAGGCTAGCTGTTATTGCTACATCCATATTTATGTTATATATAACAGTGAGAGAGAATTTCACTAAGCGTATGCTACAATTTTAAAACTTAGATAAATAAGTTAGTCCAGAAACTTTTTCATTCTACCTTTATCATAGCTGAAACTCAACCAGAGAGGAATACTGTACTATGTTAGTACAGTAAAAAAAAATACACTATCTACTCTAAATCTTTCCGTGAAGATGTGTAAAAACTGTCCAATGGAAAGGCAGAAAGTTGTGCTTTGTAGTTGGATCTTAGTGCAAGATGTGGGCATTCTGAAAAAAACTATGAAAAGCCAAATTTGCTCATGAAACTGGTTTGTCATGGCTCTAACAAGAAGGAAAATATCTTTTCAATGAAAATTTTAAGCTTATTTGTTGTTTAGTGCTCAAATATATTCCTAAGCTGTTTAATCTAATCCATCAGTGATCATTGCATAGTATCTGATGTGCAGGAGGCTGTAAGGATGGAAATTTAAGGGATATGCTGAACAACTTTTATTTAAAATAGAGGTGCAGTTTAAAGTAACGATTAGAAAAAGGCATTTGGTGCATGGATGCTACAGTCACAGAATTGGCACAAGTGCCTGCTACAATAAGCAATACTACTGAAAATCATTCAAAAACTTGGTCAACAATCCTCATCAATCAATGAGGTTGCCTGATATAAAAATTTTGAGAAAGAGAATATTCCAAGGAAAAACTATCTGTTATATTTATTTTGATTTTAAATCCACTGTAGTTCCCATTACAGAAATTTTATGCTTATTATGCTATAGTGCACAGCAGTGGAACACTAATGTTATCCATGATATTTTTGATGATTTGAATATCTATATAAGAAATAGCTCCTGAGACAACTGCATTTAATATCAACGTCTTCAACTGATATTACAATAGAATTTCACCAATAAAATATGTCCATATTTGGCAGCAGTATGTGGAAAAACCACTTTCCAAACAATCTCTCTGGCTTCAAACAAAGACTGCTACAAATAATTTATTATTTGATAAAACTTTATCATACACAGCTACTGCGAGCTAAGAAAGAGTAACAAAAGAATTTTACACAATTGTCTTACAATGCAATTGTCTTACTAGTACAGATACCTACATCTGGAATATTTAACTGGATTATGAAGGAAATTTGTTCCATTTGCATTAAAACCAATAAACTCCTAACAGCAATTCTAAGTTTCCTGACAAATAGCAAAAGCTACAGAAAACTATGGCAAGAGAATCTTAAGATTAATTATTCAGTGTCTGCTAAAAAAAATAGCAACAACATATAACTCAGTTAAGTGCTCAAAATTAAGGAGGACAAAATCATTTGAGTCATGAGTGAACTCTTTATGAATGATACATATGAAAATTGACTGGAAGTGTAATCTCTCCTATGCTCATTACAATTACATTTCATCACATGTTTAAGGATATACTTTTCAAGTTTAAGAGCAAAGAGATAGCTACTAATTACCTGTTACACAAAAGTGATAGTGAAATCCTTAAACACCAAAGATGCAGCTGAAAATGTTGATTATATGCAATTGCATATCTATGAAAGGCATTACACATATGATTAGTAACTGCCCAAAGATGTCATCATAGGAAGGTTTAGGTAAAGAAATAGACTATCTAACTCACATTCTGCACATTCAATTTCTATGTGGAACAATGAAAATACAAAGTTCTGGATTTTTACTGTTATTGTTACCAGAATGCTCCAATGATGCAATGATGAGGCAGTTTTCTAAAAACAAGTGTTTCTTTCTGTTAGAATTCAAAGAATTAAAAAGGAGACATACAAACACACACACACACATATATATATATAAGCTAAAAGCTATCATCTGGTGTAGTTTTATTCTCTTAACCAGTTAATGTCACCAATATTTACTGGTTGTCCTACAATAAATGGATTTTCCCAAATGATGCAACATCAAAGAAATCAAAGGAATCAAAGAACCTAATTCAGTAAGGCAGCTAATTTATATGGGAACTATTGTAAAGGTTAAATCTCTCAACAGATCCTATACTCATAAGTACGGATAATGTTAATACATGTACATTTTGTTAGAGTTTGATGCTGAAGACTTATAAGAGAAAGAACTCCCTGTGATGTTGCAATTCCTAAAGGCATTAATGATATCATAGAATAGTTTCAAGTGGAATACCAATGCTAATTACAGAGATGGTTCCCTGACAATATATTCCCACACAGTAGTAACAGCTTACAGCTATGCGCATAAACCTATATTTAAAATATTCATACATATTATCATAATGATCAACAAACAGTAAGAATTCCTGCAATTTTAGAAATGTGGAAAGATACATACACATCAAAAATCTATATTTTCATTAGTACCAGGCCAAAGATCTCTGTTTTGTTGAAATAACAACCAATATGGATATCAAAGAATCAAAGCAACAAAGAAAGCCTTTTGTAATATTATAAACAAAGATATTATAGCACAAAAGCAACAAGAGATGAATTTGTAATTGATGTAGTCAATGAATAAAGCTTTGGTTTATGAGCTGAAATTTTTATACAATTCTCATTAACATTCTCTTTATTGATCACTTTTTGACATTTAGTTTCAAATCTGTCAACGCCTTCACTGGTCAAAAATTCTTTGCTATTCCTTACTTCAACATTCCTTTTACTGTTAACAATATATAACTCCATTTGAATAGTTACTCCTATTGATAAAACAATAGCATTTCTTATTGCTTGGAATTTAGGTGTTAACCATCAATAATATAGAGACAATTAATGCATTAACTCCAAGTAATATATACACTGCTGAACATTAATCATCTATATTGTTCAAAATTACTAAACTAACCAGTTACATTGATCATCAGTAATATAGACACAGTTACTACATATAGTTCTAAATATACAGTTATTACATTTAGTTTTAAATGCAGAGTTACTACATTAACCATCAGGATATGTGCACAATTAGTACTTGAACCATCATTAACATATATAGAATTAGTAAGATACCTATCAGTAATATATATACGGCTATGACTTTACATAAACCAATCCCACAAGAACCCATCACTCAGCCGCTATCTTTTACTAGAAAACATCTCACCAACCCATGCCAGCATGGAAGACGGACTTTAAATGATGATGATGTTACTGCTGCAAGTGTTTCTCTCCAATCTCAATATCTGAATAAGAGATGACTGCATTCAATTTATTGGTATCTAGTGTGCTACCCCATTTACCCTCTAGTGTTGTCTACCATCACTTCATTTCTCCCTAATATCACTTTTTTATTGACATCCATCACTCTCTTTCTATCACTATTTTGACCGTTTGTACTCTCTCTTACAAACTGACAATAACAACCCTTCTATATTGCCAATCCGTCAGGTTGCTCAATAATGGTGTTAATCCATTCTCTTGTCAGTGACAATCTCTACAATGATACATCACTCCTGCACTCTTTCTCTGAAACTCCCATTACATTGTGCCCTTACTATCTTACTCATTACATTCTGTCTTTACTGCCTCTCTTCATTACTCTTCTTGCATTGTTTCTTTATTTCTCCCTCCTCTTTCACACCATCACCCAAATTGTTATCCTCATTATACTCTATTATCTTCTTTCCCAGTCCATTTTCTCTCATCTCCCTACATTTTACTCATCCTGTTCATTAGACGACACCAAAAAACGATAATATAGAGCAGTGAAACCCTCCTACTAAGTTGCATGGTACCAAAACAACTTTTTTAGTGCTTGCACCATCATGAGGAAATACATTCAGAACACTCTGTGTTCAATGTATTGTGGAAAATAAGCAGAGATATAGTTGAGGGTTGAGAGATTCCTTAGTCTTTTCATAACAATCGTTAATACTGGTACTATGCTAAGATACACATGGCACACTCTATTAAGTTGGAGCTAGGGAGGTCATTTAGCCACAGAAAACCTGTCAACACTGAAAGTTTGTGCAAAAAGGTATATATCTATTTATATATATGTGTGTATGTACATATGTATGTATGTATGTATAAACACACACACAAAAATACAGATACATACAAACACACACATGCACACACATACACACACACACGCACACATGAGCCAACAAGATAAGCTCTGCATGGTCATCTGAAATGTTAACAACATCACCTCACAAATCATATTCTAACTTAGTAGCCCATGTACTGCAAGATAAATTTATATACTGTGCTTGAAAAGGAGGGTTTTGGTTGGAATACTTTGGATGAAGGTCCTCCTCAATGCACATTACAAGTTGTCTCTGTAAGTTGTACTTCAGTGGCCCCAAAATCACAAGGCGGCTTTTACATATACATAGATATACATACATACATATGTGCATATGAATATGTGCATGGAGAGAGAGAGAGAGAGAGAGAGAGAGACAGACAGACAGACAGACAGACAGAAGGATAGATAGATATGATTCTTTATATTTAATTTGTTATTAGCTACAGAAGTAGTATTAGGACCTATGTCTTACTTAATGTCTTTATGTCTTACTTAATGAGGATGTACTAATACAAAGCCACAATACTGCAGTGTTTATCTTAAGACGGCAACTCATAGAGTTGTATAGGGTTATAAAGTACAAAAGCACTAAAAAGTACAAAAGCACTAAAAAGTACAAAAGTACAAAATCAAGAACAGACACAAAATGCTCAGCTACATCTGTGGAACTGCTAGGTCCATGTTGCTGGGCATCTTTTTCTTTGCTACTGATACTTCTGTAATTGTTAGCGCTATACATCTATTTCAGAGACACCTTCTCAAGATGTATACTTCAGTATTGAGGCTTTCTTACAGAATATCCATGCTAAGTAAGATATACAGAGTGTTTTTTATATATTTAATTATTCATAATCCATTGCTGTAGTTACATTGCTATGGTTACATTGCTGTACTCAAGAAGACCTGTCTGTCACAGAAGAACTGATATCGGTGCTAGTGCCACATAAAAAGTACGCTGGTTCTACATTAAAAGCACCAGTGCTGTTGCACATAAAAAGCACCCAGTGACTCTGAGGAGTGGTTGGCATTAGGAAGGGCATCCAGCCATAGAAACCATACAAGAACAGACAATGGAGCCTGGTGCAACCCCTGGCCTTACCAACTCCAGTCAAACCATCCAGCCCATACCAGCATGGAAAATGGACGTTAAATGAGGAGGTGGAGGAGGAGGATGATGATGATGATGATGATGATGATGATGATGATGATTACATACTCTTGCATGTCTCTCCTCTCAGCTGAGTAATAGTAATAGTTTAAATTGTATTGTTTTCTGTCTCAGTACTTCAGTCAATACTATAAACTGCCATAACTCAAACTTGTAGCATACACTGCATTTTCAGTTTTAATCTGTACAATATTCCTGATAAAATCTATACCAATTGACTCCATCTCTTTGACCATCGCTGCTGTCAACATCAAAACCTCCAAACTTACAAAAGTCATACTAGATACATTTCTTGTCTACTAATCTGCAGCTTACATAAAAGTAAAAGTGTCAATGTTAGTTTTTGAAAACATTGTTTCAAATTGGCCAATGTTTCTTTCCAAAATAATTTTCTCTTTTTTTTTGTACTTTTCCTTTATTTCCCTATATTTTCTTCAGTTTTGCATGGGAATTGAATTAATCTGTGAAAGAATTTGGTTAGCAGCTTTCATTATTTCATCTCTTGTTGCCTTTTTGATATTCAGAGGATTTGACAGCTAAAAGGTCAAGAACTACTTTATAATTAAGTACCTTGAGTGCTGAGTTTCTAAACTGGTACATGTATATGAGGGAGAGAGAGAGAGAGAGAGAGAGAGAGAGCGACAGACAGGGATAGAGAGAGTGAGAAGTTGCAGAATATTTAAAATAAAGCTTACACACACCTAAAAACGTATCGGTATGTGCGGATGTACATTTTCTCTTTCACTCATTCTCTCTCTCTTTCTCTCTCTCTCTCTTCATCTTTACATCACTTTTTCACACTCTTTCTCTTTCTTCCTTGCTATCTCTACCTAACATACAAACACATGCACATACATGAACTCACATACACCAGATATTCTTTTCAGAATATTGCTATCTTTCCAAAAGCCATCAATAAGCATCCAACATAAGAGGCTCTTATGCCTGGCCCCAGAGCAACATGCTTTCTCACAAGTGTGACTGTGAAAACGAAAATTGCAGCCTTGTTCATGTTGATAATGAAAATGATGGTGTCTGGTCAAACCACTTTGTGAATAACAAAGTGTTCCACAGACATGGACAAACATAGTTATTTGGCCTCTGCATAAAAGATTATCAGAATCAGCAAGTGACTTCCTTAATACAGCCAATATTTGGCGATTAATGAAAGCAATACTCTGTTGTACTTATTGCATTTAAATTCTGTATTGAAATCTTCTGGAATCTCTCTGTTTTCTTCCTTTTGCAAGGATTGCTTGAGCTTTGCATGTTCAATAACATTGCCTCAGACTTTTCACAACCATCTTTAATTATACAACACTAGCCAGTTCACTCCATTGCTAAGAATTCCCAGTTTCTAATGTCCATACACCAGAATCTTCAAATTATTCTTAACCACATCTTTGAATCACGTCTTTGGCTTATGACTTAGCATCTTTATTTCAAAGCTCTCCATAAAACAATCTATTGGGCAACCTAGTTACAATACAACCAGTTTAATGCATTTGACTGTAAACAAACATCTCAATACTTTACAAAAATATATACTCACACACACACACACACACACACATACACACACACACACACACACACAAATATATACATATATATATATATATATGTACACATACACATATATATATATATATATCTTTTCCATCCAAGAATTTTTTTTAACCTGATATTCATGTGCTATTATTTATACTTTTATCAACTCCAAGCTCCACTGCTCAAAAAAGATTTATTTTACATCTCTTGAAGTTTCTAAAGTTTCTAAATTCTTCTTCATCATCATCATCGTTTAACATCTACCTTCCTTGCTGGCATGGACTGGATGGTTTGAGAGGAGCTGGTCAGGCAAGAGACTGCACCAGACTTCTGAGTCTTTTTTGGTGTGGTTTTTACTACCGGATGTCCTTCCTAACACCAACCACCCTGCAGAATGGACTGAGTGCTTTTCGCGTGGCATCAGCACAGGTGAGGTCAGTTTTGATATTGGTTTTACAGCTGGATGCCCTTCCAAATGCCAACTACTTTACAGTGTGGACTGGATGCTTTTTCTATGGCACCAGCATTGGTAGGGTCGCCAGGTAACATGAAGGACAAGGAGTTTTAGAGAGGAGAGGGACATTGGAGGAGGTGAACTTGTGTCAGATAACAAAAGGTTAGAATGTAACGGAAACACAGAGGGACAGAAACAGGTGTCATGCTGTAGAGGAGATACATGATTACCTGGCTAGAGAGAGAGAGGGGGAGAGAGAGAGAGAAAGAGAGAGAGAGGATTAATAAGAAAGAGGACAGAAACAAGTGTGCTGCTGCAAAGGAGATATATGGTTACCTAGCCAGAGGGAAGAGCAAGTAAAGGGGAGAGAGAGAGAGAGAGAGTGATTAAGAATGAGGGCAGAAAGAAGTGTGCTGCTGTAGAGGAGATATATGGTTACCCAGCCTGAGGGAAGAGCAGGAGAAGGAGAGAAAGAGAGTGAGAGACAGCAAGAGTGCAAGAGAGAGCAGGAGTGAGATGCCAGACTATACTCACAAGGGACAGGGAGCAGAGCATAAATGGAATGGAAGAGTAAGGAAATGAGAGATAAATGGTAGCAAGTGCCAGGGCATATCTTCAAGGTATGGAGTCATAAATATACATGACTGGGTATTGCCAAAAAGGCACGAGTAGGGAGTGGAGGTGGGGAATGCAGTGACTTGTGAGAACCTGGGTAGATAGATAGATAGATATGTAGACAGACAGACACACACACAGACACACAGATAGATAGATAGATAGTTAGTTAGATAGATAGATAGATAGATAGATAGATAGATAGATAGATAGATAGATAGATAGATAGACAGTTGGATACATATGACGTTTTGACACTCACTGCACTTTCTGACCTTTACTTTTGTTGCTGGTCTTCCTTTCACTATAGATTGTTTTCTTTTACCTGTACCCATTGCTTATTTCCTAATAACTTTCTCTGTTCAATTCCCCAATGTATTAGTTTCTAGTGTGATCGAGGTCAAAAGTGTATCTCTTCTGTTTACTGTACTTTACTTCCAGTCTGGATCCCACTGCTGTTATTCTGAATCTTTCTCCATTACTCCTTTATGCAACTCTCTGACAGAGGACCCACCTTTGCCACTCTTGCCTCTCCTCTCCCTTTGCTCATCGTGGTGCATATTCATAGGCATCTATATTGGACAACTGGTGCCCAGTTCACTCTACCTTAATCTTCTGTTTCTTTACTACCTTTATCATCCAGTATCACTCTCTTTGTCAGTATGCCCCATACATCATGGATCTCTGCTAAGCCTCTGTCATTGCTCTTACCATGAAGTTGCATAGACTTCAAACATATCCTGCTGTCCCACTCATACTATCTTGAATATTTACATTTATCTCAGAATACTGAGAGCTCTTATCAATTCAACGAAATGTAACACATCTCTTTCATCACTATCACTCATGCTTCTTACTCTGTAAAGAAGTGGGTGCATGAGCTGACATGGATTTGTAAGGGGTGGATTCCTTAGTCTTGTCAAGGACATAACACCCATCTAGTGTTGGTGGCATAAAAAAAGGACTCAGTACATTCTTTAAAGTGATTGGTGTTAAGAATGGAATTCAAGCCAAAACGAAATTCTAATGTCATGTAGTCTTCATTTATCTGTCGAGATGAGAAGACTCATCCAACCCATATCCAAATTCAAAACTCGAAATAGATGACACAAAGAATAAAAACAAATACTACTTGAAAGAGAGTAGACCACAAAATTAATTGATAACAAAACAGAATGTGTCAAAGCAATAGACATTCCCCAAATATAAAGGGGAAAAAAGGCAAAAACAAACGCTTTAGATACAAATAATTACAGAGGTATCAAGTTGTTGGATCAGGTAATGAAGGTCACGGAGAGGGTCATAGCCAAACTAATTAGGGAAAGAGTAAGTCTAGATGAGTTGCAGTTTGGGTTCGTGCCAGGGAAAAGCACCACTAATGCTATATTTCTGGTAAGACACCTGCAGGATAAATATTTAGTCATAGATAAACCTCTGTACCTGGCTTTCGTTGATATGGAGAAAGCCTTTGACAGGGTCCCCCGATCCCTTGTCTGGTGGTCAATGAGGAAACTAGGGATAGATGAATGGTTAGTGAGAGCTGTGCATGCCATGTACAGGGGTGCTGTCAGTAAGGTGAGGGTTGGCAACGAGTACAGTGAAGAATTCCGAGTAGGGCTAGGAGTCCACCAAGGATCAGTCCTCAGCCCCCTCTTATTCATCATAGTTCTCCAGGCAATAACAGAGGTATTCAAGACAGGATGCTCCTGGGACTCCTCGATGCTGATGACCTTGCTCTAATTGCTGAGTCACTATCAGAACTAGAGGAAAAGTTTCAGGTATGGAAGCAAGGATTAGAATCAAAGGCCTTAGAGTCAACCTAGCTAAAACCAAAGTCTTAATGAGTAGGAAGGCAGACAAACCACAAATCCCTTCGGGTAAATAGCTCTGCTCAATCTGTAGAAAAAGGGTTGGTAGAAACTCCATAAGATGTACCCGGTGTAAACTATGGAGGCATAGGAGGTACAGCAATATCAAAGGAAAGCTAACCGGGAAAGATTGTTTTGTGTGTGGCAAATGCTCAGGGGCAATAAATACTGAAAATGTGCAGAAAACAGCTTCAATCGCATACCAGAGGGGAAAACTAGAAGTAGTTGATAGCTTTTGTTACCAAGGTGACCAAGTCAGTTGCTGGGGTGGATGCTCTAAAAATGTAGCTGCTAGAATAAGAATAGCCTGGGCAAAGTTCAGAGAGCTCCTATCTCTGCTGGTGACAAAGGGCCTCTTGCTCAGAGTAAAAGGTAGACTGTAGGATGCATGGGTACGAACAGCCATGCTACATGGCACTGAAACATGGGCTTTGACTGCTGAGGACATGCGTAAGCTCGCAAGGAATGAAGTCAGTATTCTCCGATGGATGTGTAACATCAGTGTGCATACATATCAGAGAGTAAGTGCCCTGAGAGAAAGTTGGATTTAAGAAGCATCAGATGTGGTGTGCAAGAGAGACAACTGTGCTGGTATAGTCATGTGTTGCGAATGAAAAAGTGTCATACCCTAGCAGTTGAGAGAACCTGTGGAAGAGGTAGACCCAGGAAGACCTGGGATGAAGTGGTGAAGCACAACCTTTGAACATTAGGCCTTACCGCAGCAATGACTAGTGATCAAGACCTTTGGAGATATGCTGTACTTGAGAAGACCCGACAAGCCAAGTGAGACCATAACCTGTGGACTATGCCAGTGGGTGTAACCAGCCCACTTATGAGTATGCGTCATTCATTGGACAATAAACTATGCTTGCAAAGACCTATTGAGGCAAGTGAAATCAAAATCAAAATTGCTGACGTGGCTGATGACAGTACCGCCTGATTGGCAGTCGTGCCAGTGGAATGTTAAAAGCACCATCTGAGCGTGATCACTGCCAGAGCCGCTGATTGGCTCCCATGCCAGTGGCATGTAAAAAGCACCATTTGAGTGTGATCATTGCCAGTGTCACCTTACTGACACATGTGCCAGTGGAATATGAAAAGTAACATTCGAGCGGGGTTGTTGCCAGTGCCACCGGACTTGCTCTCATGCATGTAGCACATAAAAAACACCTTTTGAGTGTGGTTGTTGCCAGAACCGCCTGACTGACCCTCATGCTGGTGGCACATAAAAGCACCCACTACACTCTTGGAATGGTTGGCATTAGGAAGGATATACAGCAGTAGAAACCTTGCCAGATCAGATTGGAGCCTGGTGCAGCCCTCTGGCTTGCCAGTCCTTAGTCAAACCATCCAACCCATGCCAGCATGGAAAGCGGACGTTAAACAATGACGACGACGACGATGATGATGATGATGATGATGATGATGATGACATCACAACTCAAGAAATACAATAAATGACAAATAATGACCAAAGATTCTAAGAACATTGGTATTTTGATATTCCTGTTATATAATGACTTCCTTAGAAGAAAAGAGATACTTTGCAACTCATAAGATATGGATTTACAGGATAGATTAAGCAGAGTTTAACATTTCTCAGGCTTTCAAGTTTGCTTTGCAGTCACATTGCCTCTCCTCCTTTCCATCTCCCACTGTTCTTTCACAGTCTTGTGAACATACCCACCTACTCACCCCCTCCAGTGCATGGTTCCCTATAACTTGAGTGTACCCCTATCACATTTTCACCATCCTATTTCTCCTCTCTCTCTCTCTCCTACTGAAGTAGACATGCAGCTCCTTTACTGCAAGACACCTGTTTCTGTCTGTCTCTTGCTCCCTCAGTTGAGTCATCTTGGAAGCTACTTGGTGATCTCACTGCTGCTGGTGCCACATAAAAAGCACTCAGTAATGTAGTTGGTGTGAGGAAGGGCCTCCAGCCATAGAAACCATACCAAAGCAGAGAATACTTTAAACGATGATGATAATTTTGTGTGGTGAAAATGAAAATTCAGTAAGAAAACAACAGAATTAAAAGTAAAAACTTTTAAAAACTATATTAAAATTATACTGAAATCAAAATTAAACTTAATTGTTATATAATATATATCAATGAAATGCCCAAAATTTCATAGCTATTCATAAAAGTATTCTGCCCCGAACTCTGATAGTTTCAGCTGATACATTTCACACACACTGTACCCATTTAGTGATACAAGTTGAAAGCACCTATCAGTTTCAGAGTGCTCTGCATACAATTGTTCTTACTCTACAATATCTGCTTACATTTAAATCAACTGAGTTAAGATTAAGTGTGTTAGCAATGTATGCTTTGCCAGTAGCAGAAAACGATCAGTTAAAAATTTTGGCAAATAATCTGGACGGTCAGTTAACTCAGTTTTCTGCATTTCACTATCATAAGTAGTTGGACTTAATATTAGTAGTGAAACAAGTTTTGACAGATAATTGCTTGCATTTTAACAATGGTAGAAAATTGTGTTTATTAGACTTGACAATCCAGTACATTAGAGAATAAAAATGTTGACTATTTAATTTAAAGGTCTGTTGAGTCTGTGATATTTACAGTAGTATCATTGAAAGTATCAAAGTTAATAAACAGTTCTCTGAGTTTTATCTAATAAAGAGTAACAGAGTTATATTTCCTTTAGATTTTGAAAAGCTATATCCCAAAATTGCATCATTGATAATCTTATATATTGATATTGAAATCTTTATCATAATACTGAAACTCAGATATTGACACCTTCATATTTGGATATCAATTTTAATATTCCAATATTGAAAGAGATATCTTGGCAACGAACCATATAGTGGAACTAATATCTCACTATTGAAATCAATATTTGTTTACTGAAACTAAACATGTGATATAGAAACTGATATTCTGATATTGAAACTGCTATCCTATTACTGAAAATTTGATATTGAAACCAACATACTGATATTAATCCAAACCAGAAAGAAACTTATAGTATTATTTGCTGTTGAAACAAATATGTAGTATGACTAAATTAATGTCTAGTTTGAAATATTATTATCAATTTATTTTTACATTTAGTTCTGGAAAAAATAACAGTATCCACAACCCCTTTATTTTTTAGTGCTTCCAAGAGTGGGTGTAGAAAGTGAAGATCTTATCCAAATGCTTGCAAAAGAGTCGACTCCATTAAAGATACCCAATGGCCAAGTGCTGGTGTTCAACAGTGGAGTGAGGCCTTGAGGGACTATAAGTCCATTATAGTTGATTTCAGGACTTACGGTAGTAACTACCCCCTCAGAAGAATAAAAGACAAAATGGACTTGAATATGCATTGAACTCAGAACATAAAGAGATGTTCCCAGATACCTTAACATATTTTTTTCCAATACTCTAATGATGCAACCATCCATATATGATTTCAATTAGTATTTTATAAGGGAGGCAATTTTATGTTAGTATTTTATATGTATTTATTTCATTGACATCGGAAAAGAATGAAGAATAAAATTTATCTCAAAAGAAGTAGAACATTGAAACATTAAACAAGATCAATTAAACAGCTAGTCCTGCTCTGCATATTCCTTTCCAACTCTCCCACTTGAGCTTTCAACAAATTTATATAAATAGTTATTGTATGAGCCTCCACATTGTTGCTTAACTTCCTTGAATTATTAGCCAAATCTCCTTCATATCATATGATTTTGAAAAAGGATACATTGGATAGCATAGCCCTGATTACACTGTATTTGAATTAAAGTGGACATGGGCATGGCTGGTATGGTTTTCATCATTCGTTTGCTTAATCAAGGCTGACCTACAACAACAAATTTAAAATTACCCTATTGTTAATTGTAATATAATACTATATTCCAATTATTAAATATATCAGTGTGGTCATTTCACTAAAGTTCCATAAAACATCACTAAGAATACAGTGAAGCTCAAGGTAACATCTGATGAATAACATCTTTATGATGTTATGAAAAGATTTCAAGGTCTTTTCTTCTCATTTGACACTTTTAGTATTATTGATAGTGACATGATATTGTTGAAAATGCTGCACTGTGTGTGATTACGCTTTGAAGTTCTTTACATTGGATGTGTTATTTTATTTGTTTCATAAGCCAAGATTGAAATGTGGAAATTTTCTTCAAAGAATCTGTTTATAACCTCTTTCGGTCCATTAGTGAAAGTGTAACATAATTAATTTTTGACCAATTAATTATTATGTTCTATGTACCACTTTCTCACAAATTCCTAATATCTCTCAAAAGCTGTCTGATAATTGCTTCTCACATCAATAAAAATTTTTTTAAAGAAGAGAAGAAAATGCTTGTATTGATATTGTCAAGTCTGAAATACTTTTGTTAAATCTTGTGTAAATATTTAAAATTTGTTTCTAACATTTGTTATATACTATTCTCATATAAGATGCCTCTAAATAATTGTTTACCTTTCAGTGAGCAGACTTCATTGACTAGACATTCCTACTTGATATCATATTAGTATTCATTTTTAGTATATTTTTTCATACATACTTAAAATATATTTGTTTTCATTAGTTACACATTTATTGATCAGAGAAGAGAGAAATATGTCATTGTTAGTCAGGGAAATGGTATTTGATTAAGGAAAATGTTGGCAATTAATGTTAAGATGGTATAGACGCTGTCAGAGAGACAAGGGAGACATGGAGATAGAGTACACAAATATATACATACATATGTAAAAAAAACATGATTTTTCTGTGACCGTTGCCAGTACCGCCTGACTGGCCCTCGTGCCTGTGGCACGTAAAAGCACCCACTACACTCTGAGAGTGGTTGGTGTTAGGAAGGGCATCCAGCTGTAGAAGCTCTGCCAAATCAAGATTGGAGCCTGGTGCAGCCAACTGGTTCACCATTCCTCAGTCAAATAGTTCAACCCATGCTAGCATGGAAAGCGGACGTTAAAAGATGATGATGATGATGATATGTACGTATGTATGGATGTATGTATGTGTGTATGCATATGTGTATATATGTATATGTGTTATCTATATATATATATTTATATATATATATATATGCATGTATGTATGTATGTATGTATGAATGTTTGTATGCATGTATGTATATATGTATGCATTTGAAAAAGAGAACAAACAAGCGAAACATGTGGTATCACATTAGAGCATATAATTTATAATTTAAACATAACTGCAGAGTAGTATAGCAAATAATACATGAAGTCTCTTACGGCTGTTTCTAGAATAGCTGAACATGTGGAGTATATGTTATTGAGTAAAGGTTTCCATCTAAACCAACTATTCCATCCTCAGAGAGAAAGAATCATGGATATTAGTAGCATTGAAGAATTAAGGAACATCCTTAGTGAAAGATAATAATGGTTAGCAGTTCCATCATCGAAGAATTAAGAAAATTCTAGTAAAAGATAATAGCAGTTGGCAGTTCTATTGTTGAAGAGTCAAGGAATCTCTTTAGCAAAAGATAATAGAAGTTTAGTTCAAGAACCGGTAACCTTTATTCTGATGATGATGACAACGACGAGGGTGGTAGTGACAGCAATAATGATGATGATGATGATGATGATGATGATGATGTTAATGACGATGATGATGATGATGATTCACCATAGCAGCACTGAACTTCTTCCCACACTGTATGAGTATGCGGCATGTAATTCACCAATACATTATACTGACTTATGCAACATTTTGGTTAAGACAGTTGAAATCTCTGTCACTCATTTGTCTTCTATATATATTCTTCCACAAAGCAGCCTGAGGTTTTACACTAAGAAACTTCATTGCAGAAATGGAATATCTGGAGAGGATTAATGGATGTTTATTGCCAGGAATATAGCAGAATTTAGTCCAAAGACACTGGCTGAAACATTGTGACAAAGATAACAAATTCTAAATGAAATATTACACAAATATTTTGTTCTCCTCCCAGAAAGCTCACTTTACAAAAATGAGTTAGCTTTGATTTATAAAGAAAGGTAGCAGTAAATATAAAGAAGAAAGAGAGGGAAGGAGAAAGAAAGCATAAGTGGTGTTGGTGAATGAGTGAATGGTTGGTTGAATGAGAGGATAGGCAAGCAGTGTCTGACTATATAACACAACACTAATATTCTTTGTCAAAATAACATGATATCTGTTTATGGTTTGGAATTATTCAAGTATTAATATCAGACTATGTTTTTCAATGACAAAATATGTAATGCCACAGTTATGACAGAACTGAGGATCAAATCAGTGAGAAAGATTCTCTACTGACATATTGTCATCAAATGAGAGGGTATTATCATTTTGAGCCATAATTGAAATACTTGGTATTTTGTACTGCACTTTTGACATAGTATAAAGTTGATAATGTACATAATGAAAGAAAGAAAAATTTTGCCACTTTGTGTCTTTTATCTGTCTATATTTTTTTGGCACAATAACTAGAAATGGTATGCTGATAGGCGTTGCAATCTTTTTTGTGTGTAGTTGAGTGAATAGTGTTGATGGAAATTAGGCTGCAAGCAAGAAGCATGAATTCATAACGATAAGGGTAGCAGTAGTGATGGTGGTGAGCATGAGATTAACAGTGGTGGAAGTAGTTACAGAAATAGTATGAAATTAATATAAAAATTACAAACAGCCATGTAAAAAGGCTATCTGGCAGCCAATGTAAATTTAGTACTGAAATAGTAGGTTTACCATTTACACAAGAACATTTTCTTTATCAAATCATGGAGCCTGGTAAGGAATATGAGTTATAGATTCGATTGGGCTTTTGAACAGTTTCCATCTACCAAATCCAAACAAGTTGTTATTCAACTTGAGATCTGGAAGAATATGCTTGACCAAAGAACTATACTGTAGGATTAAACTCAGGAAATGGTCATAAAGTAAACTCCTAAACTACACAGGTATGGTTACAGTTCTTACTCAGGGTTACAATTCCAATATTCGTACATGTTCATATCAATTAACTTATGCATGTATGTATACATTTAGTATGTATATATATGTATATCATTAGTCAGTTTTTTTAAAGATTTCTTGCCACTAGAGAAAGAGCCAGTTTCTAACCTAGATCTAAGGCTCCTTCATTGGAATTTCAACATCAAAAACAGGGTATTTTTTGTTTGTTTGTATGTATGTTTGTATGTATGTATGTATGTATGTATGTATGTATGTATGTATGTATGTATGTATGTATGTATGTATGTATGTATGTATGTGCAGATTTGTATGTTTTGCTTTATGTATATATTCTTATGCATATGGTTGCCTGTCTAGACATGCTCATATATATTTAAATGATAAACTTCTGGAAAGTTTTACAGATTTTTACAATTCCAATGATAAATTAGAGCTGTAGTCTTCAAATTAACTTTCTCCTTTCTGCTTTTGAGAAGCCTAATTTCACAAGATTTGTATTTAAGCAGTGTGTTACATATCCCAGGGCCCCAAGACTTACAGGTATAAACTTAAACTTGTAATCTGGATAGAGTAACCATAGATTTCTCCATAGTTCAGCGCTGGTATTCTCTTTTTCACTGATCTTTAGCTTTATGTTAATATCTGCTAGACAGCTGATTTCCACAACTCTACACAGTTTCTCTTCTCTATCCCAAATCATTATATCAGGTCTGTTGTGCTTATATTTTATTGAGGTCTTCACTGGGACATTCCAATAATACTCCTTTTTTCTATGAGTGGCTATGGCTTCTACCATACTGTGGGTTCTAATTTCTCTGTCCTTGAGGTTATCCTTCTGACGCATTTCGTTATAGAGTGTCCTAGCTACAACATTATGTCTCATTGGTAGATAACATTGTGATGACATTTTCAGGCAACTGCTTACGATGTGTGTAATATCTTCTGTGTTAACTGTACAAAATCTGCATCAGTTGTCACATTTAAATGCTTTTCCTATGTGTATCCCTTTTGTGCCTCAGGTACTTGTTTGATACTTCCTGTTCCTGGATTGCAAATGTATACCCTTCAAAGTGGGAGGTTGTAATCTAGTTATTGGTCCATGATAAACTGCTTTGACAATCGATGCTACAATCATCTCAGAGCTTTCTACTGACATATCCATGCATAGTTTTCTGCACATACATGCTCATCCTTTCATCTGATGATACATTGCAGTAGAGTCATGTGACTTTTGGGGGCATGTATTGAAGGTTATCAGACAAGGAATGCTGCTTTTCAAGACTCATGATGTTATCAGCCCCATGTATGCAAACTTGCTCAAGAGATGCACTTCGACACTTGGTGATTAAAAGATGTTGCTGAAGGGATATGATATGACATTCAAATGCATTTTGGGTCGATGTTAAGCTTCTGCCACTTTGTTTTGTTTTAGGCAGAAGTGGTCTGCATCAGTGTTGATATGGAAATTATGTGTGCTGGTGAGTATCTTCCAGGTTTTTACATCAATGGCTTGGATCTCATCGAGTGTCCAATGAGGCAACCCAAATGTTGGTATGAATTCTAGCACTGAAAATACATTGTGGGTTTACTGTTTTATTGAATGCAGAGAGTTCCGAGGTCCAAATTTTCTTTATTCAGCTGTAATATTCTTTAGTGACATTTGTCTTGTTACAGGTGTCATTGTAAGGTACGTTTTCCTTCACTCCAAGGTACCTGCACCAATCCTCATCAGATACAAGGAAAACAGTTAACTTATTGATGGAGATGTTTCTTTTCACAACTATATAGCAACATTTATCCTGATCAAACTCCAGCCCTATATCCTTTCAGAATATTTTAACCAGGTTAAGGGTCTTTTTCACCTCATGCATATTCTTGGCACATAGTTTCAAGTCATCCACAAAAAAACAGCGTATAATTTTGGTATTTCTGTTTCCTTTTGGTATGTATGTATGTATGTATGTATTTATGTATGTATGTATGCATGCATCTCTACTGGGGTTAGGTAGGGCATCTGGCCATAAAAGCCATGCCAAAACAAACAGTGAAGGCCAGTACTATTAGCAGACAACTAATCCTCATTTTATAACGTTCCTATTATAAATATTATTGAACATTGGGAGGGGCATTATGCCGGTAATAATAAACACACACATAATGCCCCTACCAAGGTTCAATAATATTTCTTTCAACACACGATCATATATCATCATCATCGTCGTCATCATTTGATATCTGTTTTCCATTATTGATGAGGGATGGATGGTTTGACAAGATCTGGTGAGCCACGGGGCTACACCAAGCTCCTGTAACTTTCCAGTATTGCCAGTTATTTTGCTGTAAATTGTATATATACTTACTTGGATTGCTGTAGCCTGGTTTTAAAATATCTGGTTTGAGAATATCTGCTGCCTAGTATTAACAGGAGCAGTGAAAGTGGAAACAATGTGATGGCTAATGAAAAATGATCAGAATATAATGAATTACTAAATATAATATTAACCTGCCTAGCAGGAGAAGACAAGAGGGTTAAATGTTTGGTGGGTTAAAGTAAAATGTGCATGAGAAATTACTGATGACCAGAAATACAAAGAAGTTTTGCTTTCAAGCAGTAACAAATAAATTTTCTTTAAGTAATAATTCAAAAAGAATGAAAAATACACAAAACTTCCTCTGTAGTACTTAAGAATTATTACCTTCTGGCATATACATCTAATCAAAATAATTAGACAGTTTAAAGTGTTAATCGCACTAATGCATGAGATAAACACGTAGTTGGCCTGTATGTGATTGTGTCTGTGTGTGTTTGTTTGTGTGTGTGTGTATGTGTGTGTGTGCACGTGTGTGCATGTATGTAGCTTGACCTAAACAAGGAAATTCAGTTATTTACCGTTAGTTATGTCAGTTTCATTATGTAACAATAAAATATTCATATCAAAATGAAATGCTTTAATAAAAGACAAAGTATGATTATTTGTAGTGTGTGGTCAAAGTATGATTAAATAACAATTAAAAAATTTGTATTCAATTCTCATGAATTAGTAAAGACAACTGCACAATTTATCAGTAAAACTTTTAGTTAGACTATTATCTGAATATATTTTAGATCAGTATTATTAACATAAACAGAAAGAATAGAAAATCAGCATTTTGTTATTTTTAAAACATACCAGGCATGGTTCTGGGTTCAGTCCCACTGCTTTGCACTTTGGGCAAGTGTCTTCTACTATAGCTTTGGGCCAGCAAAAGCCTTGTATTAGGAAGATAGAAACTGAACGAAGCCCATATATATATGTATATAGTGATGAAAGACCAAAATCTCTGGAGCTATGTTGTGACTGCAAAGACCCGACAAATAATGTGAGTTCATGGCTGTTTCCTGCACCAGTTTCACATAACCCCGGCCAATCCAAAGTACTTCGGATTGCAGAGCGACCTGGTGTGCTTACCTTGGATCGTAGGGTGACCTGTTCTGCTTGAGAAGACCTATTGAGTCAAGTACATCATCATCAAAATAAATATCAAATGGAAATTGTAGTTGTGATACCTGTGCCGGTGGCATATAAAAAGCACCATCCAAACGTGGCCGATGTCAGTGCTGCCTTGACTGGCTTTTGTGCTGGTGGCATGTAAAAAGCACCAACCGATCATGGCCACTGCCAGCCTCCCCTGGCACCTGTGATGGTGGCATGTAAAAAGCACCCACTACATTCTAGGAGTTGTTGGTGTTAGGAAGGGCATCCAGTTATAGAAATACTGTCAGATCAGACTGGAGCCTGATGCAGCCTCCTGGCTTCCCAGATCCTGGTCGAACCATCCAACCCATGCTAGCACGGAAAATGGACCTTAAACAATGATGATGATGATGTATCTATGTATATATTTAGGTGTGTGTGACTTTATGTCTACTGTGTCTGTCCCCCCGCCATTGCTTGATAACTGATGTTGGTGGGTTTACATCCTAGTAACTTAGCAGTTCAGCAAAACTGATGGAATAAGTGCCAGGCTCACAAAGAATAAGTCCTGAGGTCGATTTCTTCAACCAAAAACCCTTTAAGACAGTGCTCCAACATGGCCACAGTTAAATGACTGAAACATGTAAAAGAATAAAAGAATACTATGAAACCAAAATTTGTCTCGCAAAGTCTATTCTCAAGAAACATTGCAAGGATATTAAAAATGTGTATATTAAAAGTTTAGTGTCATAGATGTCTTTGCTCTTTTTATGTGTGTAATTATAAAGCTAATTATTTGAAGTATGAACTAAGAGAGGAAGTTTTGAGTCTGAAGGAAATATTTGTATCAACCTGCATGTTTATTAATATAATGCACATACAACTTATTAGAAATTGTAAGTTCTGTAACCAAGGTAACAGAATATATCTGTAGCAAAAATATTTAAGTTTGATTTATCTTAGTAGTTGTTGAGTCCAAGTAAGTTGATTTAAGTAGGGAAAACATGGAAGCGAGAAGATGGCATCAGCATTGACAAGATCTCTTTTTCTCTCTCTCTGAGTGTATGTGCATGTATGTGTGTGTGTGTGCATATACATACACACACACACACACACACACACACACATATATGTATGTACATATATATTAGATCATCCCATAAATAATGCAGTTTTTTTGATGGCATAAAATAAAAGTTGGAGGGGGACAGGATAAACTACCTGCATCAACTTGCTATAAAAGCAGGTAGTAATTTTACCTTGTCCTTATTCTTAGTGCAAGTTTTGAAGAATGCAGTTCGATTTTAACAGTTATTTTTTCAAAGCTATAATAGAAGTGACAAAGGAACATATTCAGCATATTTTGCTCTGAGTTCAATAAAAGCAACAATGCAATGGAAAGTGTGAGGAATATTAATGTAGTATATAGGAATCAGACAATAAGTATAAGCCAGTATCAATGATGGTTCCAGAATTCCAAGCTGAAAACTAGAGCCTAGAAGACGAGCCTCATCTTTAAAGAATGGTAGAGCTTGACAAGGACATCCTGCAAACTCTGGTGGAACAAAATTCCATCATAACTGTTGAGGAACTAATAGATAAGCTTGGATTTGGTCATTTAATCATTCATTAATACTTGTGTACCATCAGAAAAGCCAGCAATTTTTGTCAATGGGTTTCTCACAAACTTTCCGAGTCTAATCACATATGGAGAGTGAATGTGTTCTCTTCTTTGCTGTCATGAAAGAACCTCTTTTGGACTGAATTGTGACTGGTGACAAGAAATGTATTCTTTATAAAAATGTCAAGTAGTGAAGATAGTGGGTAAGGAAAGGAGAAACACTAGCACCCCAGGTTAAAGAAGGTAAGGGATTGTTATCTGTCTGGAACATAGCACAAATATTCTTCACTGTGTCCCTAGAAAGATTTTTGAACACCACTTCGATCTTCGTCACTAGCTCAGCCTTGGCATTGCAGGCAGAGCAGTTAGTGTTTTTCTAAACCATGCTCCACATATAACAATCCATGGAATTACAATCAAGAGAATTAAGGGACCAGAAATTGGGCTGGTGAAGTCATAGAAATTCTCCAATTACTACTTTTGACTCTTACCAGAGGTATGGCAGGGGAACTGAACTCTAATGACATACATATGACCTTCCAGCAGCAACCTTTTCTAGTTAGGGTCTGTTCACAGTCTCCAACAGCTTCACATAGCTGTCTGAATTGAGCATCAGTTGTTGGATGAATTCCAGCATGTGGATACAGTCAAAACACCTAGAATGTCCCTTCTTGCTGGCCACAATTTTCTAGTTTCCATTGCAGCCATCTATGTCTTACAGCCTTTACAGTGTTCACAGAACAGAAGCAGCAGTCATTATGTCAGTATTTTGACAGCCAGCATGAATCACACTGATACTGATCACTCTTTTCCAATATTCAGCTAGATTCCCGTCTTGCAAGTCAGTTCACTTTTTCTCAGCTGGTAAATTTTCTTTGGCAAATTTTTTATGGCTGGTTGGCCTTCCTGACACTGACCACTTTACAGAGTAGATTGGGTGTTTTTAACATGGCATCAACACTGGCAAGGTCTGCTCTGGCATAGTTTTTATAGTTGGATGCTTTCCTAACACCAACCAATTTACAGAGTGGATTAGATACTTTTTACATGACGCATGTACCAGCGAGGTCTGCTTTGGCATTGTTTTTATGGCTGGATGACCTTCCAGATACCAATCACTTTATGGAGTGGACTGGGTGATTTTTACAAGGCACCAGCGCTGGTGATATTACCAAGTAACTTGCAAGGCAAATATTCTTTGAAGAGTGGGGTGAGGTAATGAAGGAGGTAGCTTTGTCCCAGGGGATGAGAGGTTGAAGTTTGACAGAGGAACAGAAACAGGTCCTGCTGTAGAGAAAATACAGGGTTACCCCAGTCAGAGAGAGAAAGAAGGAGAGAGTAAGACAAAGACAGAGAGAGACAGAGACAGAGATAGAGACAGAAAGACAGACAGACTGACAGGGAAAGACAGTGAGTGAGAGAGAGCAAGAGTGAAATAGTAAGAGAAATGACAGGGCATACACTCGGGGTATAAGTTAGTGAATACAAATGGAACAGTAGAAGATTGCCCAGGGTGTGTGTGTAGTGAGTTCCTGAGAATGCAGTGATTAGTGGAACACAGGCATATAGGGTGAGGATAGCCATGATACAGTTGGCAAGGAATGGGGACAGGATAAGGTTGCAGGTGTGGAGGAAGGAGAGATAAGCATAGTGCATGAAGGAGAGGAGAAGAGAAGAGGAAGGAGAGATGTAGTTTTGTCAATCAAGCACCAAATTATCGTCACAATTTCGGCTGATTATTCTTGAGATTGCTCCAATCTGGCCAGCCGCAAAGAAAAACTAAACTAAGAGCATTAGATTCCTTGGAAGAAAGCAGCGAATGTATACAAAAACAAGGACAGAAGAAAACGGACAAAGTTACACAAATATAGATACAATAATAAATACAATAAAAATAATAACAGGACATAACAACAGGTGTCTTTCAACTAAGGACGAACATGCATTATATATATACATGGATACACAAAAACACACACAAATACTTATAAGTGAATCCACAACTAACCGGCCTTGGACCAAACAAGTCAATATGGATGTGTTGGAAACAAGTGTCCAGATTTTCAAAGTTGTTGAGAGATGCACTAACATGTCTGTGTACTTTTGAGCACTGACATTGTAGATTAGAAAATGTTGCACATTTGGCCAGGAAAAATGAGCCGAAATAAGCTTAACTGAAGCCACTATGCTAAGATGCAACAAGGTGTGCAAAGCACTAAAAACACTCCAATGATGAGATTCAAGAACAAAAGGATGAGGTGAACCTGTAGAAACATCACATAATATATCTTAGTCAGTATTTATGTGTATGTGTTGCTGTGTGTGTGTGTGTGTAGATGTAATGTAGGCACAGATGGGTGACAAAGGAATATGCAGGAAAAACAGCAAAACACGCAACAAATATAGTTGTTGACCAAAAATCATTACAATTCTGACACATTCAGACAATATTGGTAGTGTTAGCATCATGAGCTGCTTGGGTATATACAAGTAAACATGACAAACAAAACAGACAAAATTTAGACAATTACAGTTGTGGAAAGATGAGTTCTGTAGACTAAATGGTTAGTAAAGGTGAGTTGTGAGCAGATGAGGAGAAATATATGGCACGGGTCTATAAATAAGAATACTAACACAAAAAGTACAAAACAACATAAAGAAAGAAATATACTTAGAATGTCTTTTGACTTAGACAAAAATAAAATAAAGTATGTGAAATAATGCTTGAAAGATAAAACACCTTCCAGTATTAGGCAAACAAGTTTAAAAATTTTTGACATCAGACACTGGTAAACTAACTGACCGTTAGAAGAGGCAATTAAAAAGAAATTAGTGGCTTGAGAAGCAAGAAGAAGGTGTTATGGTATCATGTGGGAGAGGAGAAAAGTAAAAGGAACAGGTGAGTTGAAAGAAAGACAGGTGGAGTGATAAAGAGAGCAAATCATGTCTAAGAGGCAAAACAGTAGAAGAGGAAAGAACAAAGATAGGAATAAATAAAGATGTAAAGGATAAATAGATGCAAAAATAGAAGTGTTAAATGATAAAAACATAAAAGAATGTAAACAAAGGGTAAGTAGAGAAAAAGAGAGAAAGATTGATGCTAAGTTAATGCTAGACAGAAAAAGGAACAGAAAGATAAGTACAAAAAGGGGAATAATGGTAGATAGATGATTAGATAGGGGAAATGTTGCAAGATAAAAAATTGATGAGTGTGTATCTTTCAGCCTTGAGAAAAAGTTTAAGAGAATATTTAGACACAACGGAAGCTGAGAAAAAGAAAAACAATTAGTCAATGGAATGATGTGAGGGAAAGGGGACTGGCAAGGAGCAATAAACTAGGGTGGAGGACAATCCTGTGGAAGTTATGAAGGAAAGAGATGTGTGAGAATAGGACAGAGGGGGAAAGGTAAGGAGTGTTAAGAAGAGGGCAACAAGAGGATATGAGGCAAAGGGTGAGGGAGCAGTGCATCACAGTAGTCAGAGGAGCAATTACTTGTTAAGTTTATCTCTACAGATTTCCTATAGAAATTATAGCCAGCACTGATTTTGTAATGATGTTTCCTATCCAAGTACAACAATGAGGTTGAAGGAGAAAAATGGATAATGGGTGTATATGCCATTTTTTAGGATTTTTCTCCTTCCTCAGCACCCACCCGACTCAGTTATCATCCACAAACTTATGACTTAAATAGTGGTGTAACTTTATTGGATATATCAATTTTGCATACTAAACACATTGAGAACAGTTAGGGAAAGACATGCTGAAGTGCATTTTGGATTTAAGAAGAAAGAGAATATCAAAAAGTGTGAATGTTACAAAAACATCCTAGATAAGGAGGCAGTGAAGAGAGGATGTTGAAAAAGGAGAGTAAGTAAGGAGTAACAGTGGGTAGGTACAGCAAGTGCAGTGAGGTAGGAAAAAGTTTGAGAACACCTTAGAGTTGTAAGAGTTGGTAGTAAGAAAATGGTAAGAGAAGGTTGTTGGGAGGCAACAGATGTAACTCAAGAAAGACTATACTGTGAGTGTGATGAAGAGTGGGTGTCATGGATGGAAGAAGTGTAAGGTAATAGAATCGTAAGTGGACTTGGGGCAGAGCAAATATGCAGACTAAACCGGCAACCCCACCAAGCTTGCTTGGTGAGGAGAGTGTTTATTGGACACCCTGCGGGATGAAAAACAAAACCCGTCAAAGGGCGGAGGAACTCTTGAGAGTTAACGGCCATCCAATAAATGTGTAATTTTTTTCTTTTTTTTAAGCCTTAAGGCTGTATCATGCACAGGGACATAGAAATAATCGGACTGAATACCCAATCGCGCAGTTAAACCATTGGAAGTGAAGGACTCCTAGCCTTTGCTAGGGCATCCTTCTAGGAGAAGGTAACTCAGGTAACTGGGATAACTCCCACAGAAAATCTGTGGCTCAGTGGTTACCGATGATGTTGACTTGTTCTTCTTTTTGGATTATGGCTGCTGTTGCTTAGTGAGTGAGATTGACTCAGTGCACAGCCTTTCCGCACTTTAAAAAAAAAAATCTTCCTGCACAGGCATTGCACAATAACAACATTGTTCATGATTGTTGATGGTGCTGTGAGTCTCAACTGAATGGCTGGCTGTAGCCTTAAAAAGCAAATAAAAAACATTTATATCTTCATATCTTCTACATATGTTTCGATGAATGCATTCATCGAAACATATGTAGAAGATATGAAGATATTTCCTCCTAAATACGACTTACTTATCCTGGAATCAAACTACACATAAGCCTAATCATTCTTTCCTGGGACACTTAAGCAATATTTAGCTACTCTGTAATTATCCTTCTGGTTCTTTCCAATGTATGTATTTATGTATGTATTTGTGTGTCTGTGTTTGTCCTCCCACCATTGCTTGACAACTGATGTTGTTGTGTTTATGTCCCCGTAACTTAGCAGTTCAGCAAAACAGACCAATAGAATAAGCACTAAGCTTACAAAGAATAAGTCCTGGGGTCGATTTGCTCAACTAAAAGCGGTGCTTGATCATGGCCACAGTAAAATGACTGAAACAAGTAAAACAATAAAAGAATATATATATATATATATGTGTGTGTGTGTGCGTGTGTGTGTGTGTGTGTGTGTGTCTGTGTGTGTGTATAGATAGATATAGATAGACAGATAGACACATAGAGAGAGAAATAGCTATATATATATATGTACACATGCACACATACATATATGTACACATACATATATAAATATATACATATGTTTATATATCCATATATATCTCTATATATATAAAACTGAGAATGTGTGTCTGTCTGTCTGTCTGTATGTCTGTGTATTTCCCTAAAACTTGAGAACTACACAACCAATTTCATTTTTTTTAACTTTTTGCCTAGGGTGAGCCCACAGCAATATCATATCTTCTCCACTCTGATTCCCTAAAACTTGAGAACTACACAACCAATTTCTTTCAAATTTTACACATGCCTTACTTAGGGTCCATGTAGTGTCATGTAACTTCTTGCCTAGAGCAAGCCCACAGCAATATCATATCTTCTCCACTATTTCAGTATTACGTGTTAAAAGTGAAACAAAAACATCTCTCTATTGTATGTATATGGATGTATGTGTATATATATATTACAAAATATAAAGTTATATCTCGAGATCGTTAGTGACAACAATGCTCAAAATATATAACAGACCGGAATAGTAGTGTTCAAATGAGCTGTATACACTTTTTAATCCGAGGGGAGGCAATGCGAGCAGCAACTACAAGAGCACTACAAAATCCACAGGAAGATCAAACACATACATATATTCATATATTCATTTATGTCTACAGAAAAGACATAAAGCTCGACATTTAGAAATATATAGTAATATATAAATATATAACCATCATATGAAAATATATTGTACGCATAAGATCCACTCAACGTTCCATAAGAAATTTAGAAATAAAAATTGCAATAAAAGTTACAGGTAATAATAACAATTGAATTAAATATAGTAAGTAGTAATTAAATATATTTTATTTTATTAAAATGGTAATTAAATCGTAATATAACAATTAAAAGAAAAAATAGCAATTAGTATAAAATGTATCAAGGACTTGAACTCGAATATGTGGTTTTGCATGAATGGGAGAAATTAAAAGATGAAAAATTTAATTGGGTGCAGAAGTGAATTAGTCCAGATGGAGCTGTGCGCATACCATTTACTATAGCTGCTAGATTGAATTATATGCTTATAAAGTAGCATTCAGTATCTATGAGAATTTTGGGGAGTACATAATGTCTGGTCTTTCACATGTAGCAGGTATGTAATTGTGCATTTGTTTCCATGTACTATGTGTTGTGTGTAAAAAACATCCTGACGAGGGGAGTGTCAATTTTAAATATATGATATGTTTCATATTAATTGGCGCATCTCCGAAACTTTTATGAAATTTTGGAAATTTGTATATTTATCTACAATGTATTTTTTTCTGGAATTTTAATTCGTCTTTTTAATATGTCATTGTATGTTTTATTACCCCAAATTTTTAATTTAACAAATTTATACCAAACTAGCACTATGACCCGGCAATGCCGGGTCATAATGCTAGTATACATATATATGCATGTGTGTATATGTATGTAAACATAGACACATACATACATACATATATGCATGTATGTATGTATACATATACACATGCATACATATATGCATGTATGTATGTATACATATACACACACATACATACATATATGCATATATATACTGTCCACCAAACCCATCTTACTGCCCCTTCATCTCACATTTCTTCACTGTCCCTCTGTAACTCTCATCGCTTCATCACTCACAGCAAACAGTTTCAGGCTTCTATTACCCCTCGCTCCCTCTCTCTGTGCATGTGCGTGTGTGTGTGTATACACACACAAACAAACATATATGCCTGTACATGTGTATGTACATGCGTGTGTGTTTATATATTCTACCTGAATAAATTCTATCCAATCCATGTATGCATGGAAAAGTGGACTTCAAAAATATGAATGAGAAATGATGATGATACACACATACATACACACACATATACACACACACACACAAATGCATATTACAACTTCTTAAGCCCTGCCACTGTGTTAGGATGGTGCATTGTGCCATGGGTAGATGAGTTTGTTGTGGTCAGTCCATACAGTCAGCTTCTACCACTTTGTCCCATATCTTCCTTGGTCAGGCAGGAAAAGCAGGTAGATCTGTAGATAAATACCATGCCTATTCTTTGTTTTCTTTTATTCTTTTACTTCTTTCAGTCATTTGACAGTGACCATGCTAGAGCACCACCTTTCATTGAAGAAATCAAACCAAAGACTTATTCTTTGTAAGCCTAGTACTTATTTTATTGGTCTCTTTTTGCCAAACATCTAAATCACAGGGACGTAAACACACCAGCATTAGTTAAGCAATTGTGTGTGTTGGGGGGGGGGCAAACACAGTTACAAACACAAATATATACATATGTGTGTGTGTCTGTGTGTATACGATGGGCTTCTTTCAGTTTCCATCTACCAAGTCCACCCACAATGCTTTAGTTGGTCCAAGGCTATACTAGAAGACATTTGCCCAAGGTGCCATGCAATGGGACTGAACCCAGAGCCATATCATTGGGAAGCAAGCTTCTAACCACTCAGCCATTCCTGCGCCTATGTTTTATATATAAATACACACACACACATGTATGTGTATATATATATGTGGATATATATATATATATGTGTGTGTGTATATATATATATATATGTGTGTGTATATATATATATATATGTATATATATATACGCACGTATATATAATATATATATATGAATGTATTAGGTATATATACATACTTCTTATCTTTTAATAAACATCACTGATTTATATCTATTATAAGCATTTAAACAGTTGATGTAAAGAAATTTATGCACACACACACACACATACATTTGGTGTCTGAGTGGCTGTTCAAAGTCTTCATTGGACAGATGAATGTACATAGTAGTAGTAGTAGTAGTTGTAGTTGCATATATGCAACATCAACCATTTTCTTCGTTGTTGTTGTTGTTGTTTAAGTTATTTGTTGCTAAGCTTCATTCTCTGTTTATCTCTGTTGGAAGACAATGTGCAGCTTGTGCTGCACAAGTAGTTAGTTGTCAGCCAGTAAGGGAAATGAGAATGTCAAGCTTGTATCACTTTTATTCATTGCTCACCACCACCTCCACCCCAATCTACCACAATCACAACTACTACCATTACTACCCACCCATAAAATCAATACCACCAACATTAACACCACTAGCACCATCACCTCCTACTGGCAAGCTTACATGGAAGCTTCTCGTTGCCACTCAACCTGCCAAAAATACCCACCAACCCTCTTTCAGACTACAGTCTACCACCTTAAAAAAGGACAACAAAATAATGTAATTCAGAGTTCACTTTGAAAACTAAAGACTGTAATCCTGGATACTTGTCAACCTCGGATACCTTTCATCATAACTCTGTTTCATCTGGGAAGACCTAGGGTTAAATAAACAGCAAATTAATATTGACTTTTCTTCTTTTTGATTCCTTCTTTGGTAGTGCGCTCTTAGTGTATATATACCCTATCCTTCTAGAATTCCTAAGTCTCCAAAATGTATGTTAAAGAATTCTGCAGTCTTATTCATTTAAATATACACTAAGTAAGTTTTTGTTTCTATTTGAAATATCAGAAAAGGAAAAGGTATTTTCATTTCCTCTTTGTATTTATTCTTGGCCCTTCAAGTGCCTCCCACTCTCTATCTATATTTCTCTTTTTATTTAATTATCTTTCTTCTTACATCACTTTAAAAAACATATTCTTGTTTTTTCTTCCTTTCATCCTTTTGCTGATGATAAACCCTTTTTCTCTTCTCTGGGTCACTACAATACAGAATACCATACTATACAGGTTGATGACCATCGTTAAGAACAACATAACACAAGTCAATGTAGGTTCTCTATGTCTCAATGTAGGTTCTCAATGTAGGTTCTCTAGTCTGCTAGCTATAGCAACTAAATCTCTGCCAGATTACATTGGATGATATGGATGTGGGTGCACTGAGAAAAAATAGTCAAGACCAGTGTGTCTTTAATTAAAGGTCTGTTCAATCAAGTTTGATCTAAGATTAAACAGTAATAACACTATGACAGGATATCTATTAAGACTCATCTCTCTCTAAAATTATCATCCCTAATTGCTTCAATGAAAATAACCCTTCTTGACACAATTTAGACATAACAAATATATCTTGTTTTAATTACTGTGTGGTTACCATTTCTTTTTTTATTTTTTTGTGCTACATATATTAATACGGATTTATTTTACTTGCAACCAGTGTGAATGTTGAGGGGACAATACAAAGATAGACATAAAGAGTGGAAATTTACATATGAAGATAAAGTATACATGGTTTACAATGAAACAAAGAAGGGAAGTATACATAGTTTGAAATAATAAATGGAAAGAAGGGAAAAAAATAAAGGATGATGGAGATGTGGTCGTTCTGATTTAGGAAGGCCTCTAGGAATAATCAAGGAAATCCTCCATCTACGATCTCCTTGAACATCAATTGCAAGTACCCTCTCCAATTCTTTTTCTCTGAATCACAGGTCTACACTTAAAGTGGTACCCACCATTCGTCATTTTTGCAACTTACACCCTCCTTTCAATAAATTAACTCAAAAACAGCACCTTCCTCTCCACCCTCACTTTCCTCCTCAAGTGAAACTTGAAAAAAGTCGATGTGGGCTCTACCAAGGAAGATTGTCTATGTCCTCATGCCTTTCAACCTTGTCCACCAAACAACCTCTTTTATCAACATAACTCTACAAAACAGCAATGCCCAGACCATTCAAAAAGGTTTTGTCACTCTGCTGCTATATATATATATATATATATATATAAAACTCAACTTGCGTGTCTGTGTGTGTATCTGTGTGTGTGTCTGTGTGTTTAACTTCCCGGCACATCTCCTCCCAGCCAACAAATCGTAGAACCACCAAAAGTGGGTCACTTAAAGTTTAGGCAAATGAAAATTGAACTGCGCTATTTCTGTTCCAAAATTCATCTTGCAAGTGCAAAAATCGATAATGTGTTTGTTTAGGCCTTATCCCATGCATTGAATAGTGAACTTTACTCAGTCAGCTGTTTGATGTGAACTGTGTTCACCACGCATGCAAGCATGTGTAAATTGCATGAAAAATAAAAAATCAAGATATAAAAACGAATCACTGTAAACATTATAGAAATTCGGCAAAGAAATGAATTTTCTGGATGTAGCCTGGAGGTTTTTTCGTATTAATCGTTTGGACTTTGTGAACACATACCAATTGTTTTCATAACATTTTTAATGCTTTGAAATAAATGTGACCATTTTGCATTGAGTCTGCAGCTTGAATCACTTTAACCAAATTTTAGCAGGCTGGATTTTTGATCATCACAAGACATCACCAGCAACTCCCTGAAACTCTCCCCTGAAATCCCCATTGAGAAATCTATATATATAAAACTCAACTTGTGTGTCTGTGTTTTATCTGTGTGTTTAACTTTTGGATCTACCAAGTTTCATTATAAAGGATGGAAAGTAGTGTGTAGCAAATCTATATATATAAAGCTGAAGTTGTCTGTGTGTAGAAGGTTTGGTAGCCTTCAACTAACACTATCTCCTTCGAGACCCTGCTGCGCAAGTTGACCAAAATTGAGAGTATGTAGAAGATAAAATTCAAATCAGACCATGTTAACACCAAAAATTATTTACATCAAAAAGGTGCTTTTTTTCTATGAAAATCCCTATTTTTTACTATTTTTGACTGCTATGTCACCATTTTTCGGTGTATTTCAACTGGAAAAATGTTCACTTGAAGAGAATAACAAGTTGCATAATGCAAAATTTTTACTTTTCAAAAATTTCAATTCTAAAGGGTCGAAACAAACTCAAACAACTCCGGGTGATACTGCTAGTATATCTATATATATAAAACTCAACTTGTGTGTCTCTGTGTGTATCTGCGTGTGTGTCTGTGTGTTTAACTTCCCGGCACATCTCCTCCTAGCCAACAAATCTACGATTTGTTGGCTAGGAGGAGAACCACCAAAAATGGGTCACTTAAAGTTTAGGCGAATGAAAATTGAACTGCTCTATTTCTGTTCCGAAATTCATCTCGCAAGTGCAAAAATCGATAATGTGTTTGTTTAGGCCTTATCCCATGCATTGAATAGTGAACTTTACTCAGTCAGCTGTTTGACGTGAACTGTGTTCACCATGCGTGTAAGCATGTGTAAATTGCATGAAAAATAAAAAATCAAGATATAAAAACGAATCGCTGTAAACATTGTAGAAATTCGGCAAAGAAATGAACTTTCTGGATGTAGCCTGGGGGTTTTTTTCATATTAATCGTTTGGACTTTGTGAACACATACCAATTGTTTTCATAACATTTTTAATGCTTTGAATTAAATGTGACCATTTTGCAAAGCCGGGCAATACTGCTAATATACAAATATATACAGGGTGCAATGGATAAATTGTTACCATTCTATATTTTTAATTTCCTGCTTGACCATTGTTCATTTTTTATTTGTCAACTACACAGTATAAGGGTCAGTTGGGCACCATCTGCGAGAAAAACAGCAACATGATGCAATTCACTGTGCCAGAAATTTAAAAAACGATATACTGTACTGCTTGGCCTTCACACTGGAAGCTCCAATATGAACATTTCCGAATGTCTGGGTGCCAGTCTGTGGACATGTACTGAGAGTGATAAAAATGAAACATCCAGTCAGCATCACGATGTTTGGAGTGATCACCAGTGATGGCAACATTCTGCCTCCATTCATCTTCCCATATGGCCATCCCTGATAAAGCAGTTTTCTGATCGTGTTCCACACTCATGTCAATCCTAATTTCTCCAGCAAATTTCTCAAATTTGGTTGCTAATGATAATAGTACCCCTACAGTGCCCCTACAACTACTAGGATAATAGTTACTTTCTTAATTGCCGACATTCATACAATCTCGTCTTTTAGTCTCTTGCAATTTTCAATCTTTTCCAGTTCTTTGTCTTCCACTCATATATCCCCAGGTATGGCAATATCTATGATCTTGGTTTCCTTCATCATTTTGTCAACTACAACAATGTCGCCAAGCATCAATCAATATGGTATCGAATGCATGGTTACTTTTAATGATGAACAGGTTCTATAAGGCAACGTTTTAATATGTTTATTAAAACCCGTAGTCAAAATGATTTCTTCTCAGTGAGGTTCAAAGTCAATTTTCATAGCAGAAAGTATAACTAGTTGGATACATTACATATTTCATGACTGCACCATGGCTAAATGCTCAAAAAGTTTTCTTCACAAATATGAAGTCTGGGTTTTATTTGCCTTGAGTATATTCAAGTTTTGTGAGTGAAATTAGATAGAGAGAAACAAATGGTAGCCATCAGATAGACTGTACCTACAAAGTACCAGGTTTTCCACATTATGTCAAGCTGATCCCACCAGAGAATTATATTAAGGATACACATGTCTGTGGAATTTCCAACAACATGTATACTAATATAGTGATCAGGTAATTCAGTTGATTGAGCTACTACATACTCATCATTGAAATTGATTAAGATTCATTAACTATTTTATCAGCCCTAAAAGAATAAAGGAGTATTTGACATGAAAAGCTAAGATTAAACTAAACACTATGAATTAATTTGTTTAGAGATTTGGAACATCTATCAACTCTCATGATCCTGAATTGACCACCAGAATACTAATATAAATTATAATCATAAAAATAATTACCATATTTGAGAGAGAGGAGCAGCTGGTGTTTATATTGTCTAAAGTGAAGATCAGACTTCAATATTCCATATTAAAATTTCTAAAGATGTCATAAATTTCAAAAACTGAGGTGGTTCAATTCAGAATGTGGCACCATTTATTGGTTGATGACATCAGAAATAGCAATACTTGTCAGAATATTTAATAAAGTGAGGATAAACCAAAGTCACTAATGTTGCTGTCTAGCCCTATGTCAATCCCGATCAAACAGGCTAATAATCTATGAACATTGTTTGGTGAAGTGGTTTTTACTTATTTAAGAAATTATAGTGTGATTTGAAAGACATTTGGCTACTTTTTCTAGCAAGTTAAACAACCTCACAGAAACCCACTCACTGGCTTAAGATGCATTAGTATCTACTATACAGTATTAATTAGAAAGAGAAACAATTTAGATTTACTTAAACAAGGAAGACTTTAAGCAGTTTTGTTATTGTTTTGCTTGTGTGATACTATAAGAGTGATAAGAAACCATAGAAAATAAAGAAAAATATTGCTCAGACATGGTGTCTGAATCATCTACAAATTAATGGATGACACACTATTGTTCAATAATCCTCTGTATAATTCCCATGTTTTTCTCTACTTCAGAGTACTGAATGCAAATTTACCCATGGGAACACTGCTGTGCTGATACTTCTACTGCTTACTGCTACTGCCACTGCTGGTGATGATGAGGAAGATGCAACAACAACAACAACGGAGAAGAAGAAGAAGAAGAAGAAGAAGAAGAAGAAAAAGAAGAAGAAGAAGAAGAAGAAGAAGAAGAAGAAGAAGAAGAAGAAGAAGAAGAAGAAGAAGAAGAAGAAGAAGAAGAAGAAGAAGAAGAGAAGAAGAAGAAGTGGCTTTTTCTCTTCATTATCTAAATGTGTATATGCTTGTGACTGCCAGTAAAAGGATGAGGCAGAGAACATTTGAAGGTGAGATGAAGGAAACAAGTTTCCAACAGTTTCAAGCATTTACATTTTAGTTTTTGCTAGGGACTGATTCAAACCTCATTTCTCTTATGGTTGCAGATGCAGCACCTTTACAGGGTGCCAAATAATGGCAATAAGACATCACATAGTTTGTTGGAAATTGTTGTAAGGTTAGAGTTTCAAAAATGACTGAAGCTGAATGACTAAAATACCTTATACAAAGAAATGAAACATCAGCAAAGATATTATTATATCATTATAATGAAAAGGAAATGAGGACGTAAAATTATTGCATGCTATTCAGTTATTAATAATTTTATAGCCTGGCTGAAGATATTTTATTTCCTAATTTCATGAAAGAATATTCACATCAATTTTGTTAGTTTGTCACTCATTTCTTTTCACCCCCACAACAGTTTTCTATTCCTATATTACCTTTATTTTCATGAATTGTTGTAATTTTATGCTATATCTATTTTTTTTAATATTAATCCTGTGGTGAACAGTCAGCTTTACACATCCATTAATATCCATGTAGTTTCACTATTCCAGATTGTGGCTAACATATTGAGGTGGTAATGGCTGCAGTGGAGTTTGCAATGATGAAGTGGAACACACACATTCATAACTCTTTAGTTAGAATGGAAATGAAGTTTTGACATTCATGCAATTTAGCTTGGTGGATTTACTTGACCTTTCATCAGAAGTTCTAGAAATGATGGTGATGATTATGATGATAACAGCGATTTATTTTTATACCTTATAATACATTGCCATTTATTTTGATAGTTGAAGAAAATTTTGAATATTAATATTTTCTCACTATTTCTGAATTGTTTTTCTCCTTTATTTTCTGAATGTGTGTAATGTACTCATTTATGCTTGTGTCTGTCAGTAAAAATGTAGGATTTCCATATAAAATATGTCTTTTTTTAAGTTAGATTAATTTTGTTTTGTTTATGGTGGCAGGGAGGAAAACCAATAGAGGATATTACTTTAGCAAATTCTGAAAGACAGTTTTTATTGAAATGGTTGAGATTCACAAGATGGCAGTTGGTTATAGCAAGGAATAAACTCAGAAATATGATGTTATTTAAAATTACTCAAATAAAAGTAGTACAATGAAATACTACTACAATGATAATAACAAAGCAATTTTTTTTCATTTTGCTTTCTTCCATTTTTAGTACATTACATTTCGAGTTTATATTGTAGTATGTCTGTTAAATAAGATGTTACGCATATCTATTTCTTTGTTATTCATTTTTATTCTAATTCTTGCTGTTCACCTATATCAGAGAAAAAATTATAATCATCAGAGAAAAAATTATAAGTAGTAAAAATTATCTTCAGTAAAAACATATGAATATATCTAAATATACAAATGTGTGTTTGTGTGATTGTGTGTGTGTGTGTGTTTGGTGAAGGTGCCCGGCTTAGTGGTTAGGGTATTTGGCTCATAATTGTAAGGTTATGAATTCGATTCCTGGTGGCATATTGTGTTCTTGATCAAGACACTTTATTTAATAATGATCTAATCCATCAACTAAAAAATGATTTGTACTCGTAATTCAAAGGTTCATCTTTGTTACATTCTGTGTCATACTGACTTTCCTTGAGAACTACGTTGAGGGAATGCATATCTGGATAATGCTCAATCGCTCAAACGTTAATTTCATGAGCAGGCTGTTCCATGGATTGCCACAACCAACAGAGGGGCAGTGTGTGTGTGTGTGTATTTATATCAACAAAAACACATGCATACACGCACACACATAAAGGGGGTTGCATTAGCACTCAGGTGATACCTTATTGTCCCTGGAATGATGAAAGATGAAAGTCACTCCTGCAGAATTTGAGCCCAGGATACAAACAGCCAGAACAGGTATAGTAATACATGCTATCTGAAATGCTAATAATACAGACAATCATCTGCCTATATATATACACACACATACAACACACATACGTACATACATAAATACATACGTACATACATAGAAACCCTGGCCACTCCTAATAAAAAGGAGTACTGCTGGAATGTCTCAGTGAAAACCTCAATAAAATGTGGAAATTAGCTGCCCAGCAGATGTTAACATAAAACTAAAGATGAGTGAAAAAGAGAACACCTATGCTGAACTACTGAGAAATCTGCAGTTACTCTATCCAGATTACAAGTTCAGGTTTATACCTGCAATTATTGGGGGCATTGGGATATATAACACATTGCCTAAATACCAATCGTGAGAAATTAGGTGTCTCAAAGCCAGAAAGGAGAAAGCTATATCAAAGATTACAAATCCAATCCATCACAGGAACTGTAAAAATCTACATTTTTTTCTAGGTGTATGTATATATTAGTGTGAATTTGTGTATACGTGTATGTGGGTGCAGGCTTATATGTGTATATGCATACTTGTATGTATATTTGTTGGTATGTGTATGTGTATACATATGCATGTATATATTTACTTATATGTATACATGAGTGTAATAACATGTGTGTGTGTCAAACATTGCACAGATGTCTGTATCTTGTTTTAATTACAAATATATGCACATATTTATCTATGCCATGTACGTATACTTATGTATATATATGTGTGTCTGCCTGCGTATATGAGTTCCTAAGCATATATACGTATGTATGCATCCATATATGTGCATATGCACATGTATCTAGTTATATGTATATACCCATATACTTGGATGTGCATGTATGAGTGCATATGTATATGTGCATATATATATATATATATATATATATATATGTATCTGTGTATGAATATGTGTGTGTAATCACAGGAACAAAAAAATTTTCTTCTAAGTACAACCTTCCTTTAAACTTCTACATCCTTTGCTTTCTCTTAACAGTGAAGGCTCATTACATCATTTTCTCTAAACTAGAATGCATAATTTTCACGTTCATATTTGAATTTTTTGCATTTCAATTTTTCTCTGATTTTACTTATTCTCAATGATGATTGACATATAGCGGGAACGTAAAACTGAATCAGAAAATCACTCATAAAACTTATTATTGATGTACCCGAAATGGGTTGAAACATGTGTCGTACCCAATAAAATCTTTTCTCCTCCCTTCCATCTATTTTATTAATACTGTTACTATATATATATATATATATATATATATATATATATATATATATATATATATATATATATATTATATATATATATATGTATTTATACATAATATATATATATACATATATACACATATATATATATACATATATATATACATATATATATATATATATACATATAAATACATATATATACATACATATATATATATATATGTATATACATATATATGTATATATATATATATATGTATATGTATAATATAATTGGAGACAAAACCACTATTTTGCAAAACAAACAAGGAAAGACCTAATCAATACATAAAAATTTTTAATATAAAGAAATAAACCGCCACTACAATCGTTTCATGTCTTCAATGACATTCTTCAGGTGGATTTTCGATCTAAAATATCAATATATTAAAATATAAGTCTAAAATAATAAAATTATCAATGAAAAATATAAATATATATAACCTATATATAATCTATATATAATCAATATATAATCTAAAATAAACCCTATAAACAATTGAATATAAAGAAACCTATTATTAAAGTTCTCATATTTAAAGATGTACAAAAAACAAAAAACAAAATACAAAAAACAAAAAACAAAAAAAACAAAACAACAAAAACAAAAACAAAAAACAAAAAACAAAAAACAAAAAACAAAAAACAAAAAACAAAAAACAAAAACAAAAACAAAAACGAATTATATTATATAATATTTTACTATAAAATTGGATTTAATCCTAAATCTGATTTTTCCCTGTAAATTTGGATTATTCCCTAATATTTATTATATGTATATGTATATATATATACATATATATATAATACATATATATATACATATATATATATATATACATACATATATATATATATATATATAATATTATATTATATATATATATAATATATTATATATATATATATATATATATATATATATACATATATATATATAGAAATTCGGGGTGAGTACTTGATAATTATAAGCACCTGTGTATACCGTTTGGTGGTGTAGGTGGTGGAGTAAATTGATCAAAATAAAATAAAAACATGATGCGAAGGATTCAGCGGTACATATGTTTCGGGCCTTTATTAGACAGATTTATAACAATTCATAATGTATGTCTGTGGCCTTCTTCAGCCGCGCACAACAGCTTCCACAAGGACATGTGTTACATCAAAAATTCTTGGTTGGGGATTTTTGATGTAACACATGTCCTTGTGGAAGCTGTTGTGCGCGGCTGAAGAAGGCCACAGACATACATTATGAATTGTTATAAATCTGTCTAATAAAGGCCCGAAACATATGTACCGCTGAATCCTTCGCATCATGTTTTTATTTTATTTTGATCATATATATATATATATATATATATATATATACATGTATATATATATATATATATATATAATATATATACTTATATATACATATATATATATATATATATATATATATATATATATATATACACATATATATATATATATTATATATATATATATATACTAGCTTAAGGTGACCCACTCTACGCGTGGGTAGGTGTGTGGTTGTTATTTTCTGTTGCATCCTTTCGGCATGTAAAAAGCACCATCCGAACGTGGCCGATGGCAGCGCTGCCTTGACTGGCTTCTGTGCCGGTGACATGTAAAAAGCACCAACAGATCGTGGCCGCTGCCAGTACCCCTCTCCCTGTGGCACCTGTGCCGGTAGCACGGAAAAAGCACCCACTACAATCACGGAGTGGCTGGCGTTAGGAAGGGCATCCAGCTGTAGAAACACTGCCAGATCAGACTGGAGCCTGGTGCAGCCTCCTGGCTTCCCAGACCCCGGTCAAACCGTCCAACCCGTGCTAGCACGGAAAACGGACGTTGAACGATGATGATGATGATGATGATTCTCCCTCTTTGTTTCTCTCTCCTTTCTCTTCTCCTTTCCCACTCTCTTACTCTTCCTTTCTCTCGGACTCTCCCTCACTTTCTCTTACTCTCTATCTTTCTCTATCTATCTCTCTCCCATTTATAAACAAGAAAAGATCTTGAGTAAGTTGAGAAAGAATGTAGTTTGAAAGATCAATCATAAATATCAGGCAGTGACAACGGAAAGGTCTGCTTCAAGGCAGACAGCAAAACACTAACATTTAAAAGGGACAGACGAACTTGCGAGCTGAATAAAAATAAAGTTTGAAAAGATAGAATCTGAGGATAGTAGAGTCACCATGGCTAGCATTTCTTAACGACGGACAGTAACATAGTGGCAGTTTAACGGCTGGCATGAAATTTTGAACTTGATGTAAAAGAAAATTCCTAAACACCAAGCTTTGAAGTAGACTCACCATGGCAAGCATTCAAAACTTCTTCATCATGGACAGCAACGCATTGACGATTTAAAGGCTGGCGCAAATTTTTTAGCTTCATGTAACAGAGAATTCCTAAACACCTGCTCCTGTAAATTTTAATCCCCTTCAAGCCCCATTTAGACATCTTTTCTGATTTTGGTTAATATAACCCGATTTCATTCGGGTCTACTCGGGTCACATTTTATAAGATGAGGAATTTTGTCCTAGAGGCCATGCCTTTCATTTGAGAAAAAAATAGTTGCCATGCAAACTCGCCAGCACTTTTAACATAGGTGTGCATATTTTCAGCACAACCGATCACATAATGCACACATTATATATATATACATATATACGCATTATATATATATGTGTGTGTGTGTGTGTGTATGCATTATATATACAAATGTATACAAATCATATATATATATATATATAAGCGCAGGAGTGGCTGTGTGGAAAGCAGCTTGCTAACCAACCACATGGTTCTGGGTTCAGTCCCACTGTGTGGCATCTTGGGCAAGTGTCTTCTGCTATAGCCCTGGGCCGACTAATGCCTTGTGAGTGGATTTGGTAGACGGAAACTGAAAGAAGCCTGTCGTATATATGTATATGGTGGCGATGATAATTCTGTCTATGAATGCAGACAGATGTAGAGAGAGAGAGAGTGTGAAAGCGCTGTCAAAGGCGGCGAAGGGGAGATATAGAACGCTGTTTGACGACGTTATAAAGAGAAAGTGAAGGGGAGTTAGACGCTGTTAAACAACGTTATATATAGAAAGTGATGGGAAGGGAGGAAAGAGAGTGAGTGACGGAGGAAGACAGATACATAAAAGAATGAGAGTAGACTTATCAAAGTGCGTTTCTAACCTAGCCCACTGGCATCCTCACCTCATTTTACATGTCCCTGTAAATTTTGGAGTCAATCCGACGGGATCTAGTGGCCTTTAACCCGTTCTCAATGCCAAAACCAGACAAACAAACTTTTCGCATTTCAGATTTATAATATAGAGATATCATCATCATCATCGTTTAACGTCTGCATTCCATGCTAGCATGGGTTGGACGATTTTGACTGAGGGCTGGCGAGCCAGATGGCTGCACCATGCTCCAATCTTCATCTGGCAGAGTTTCTACAGCTGGATGCCCATCTTAAGGCCAACCGCTAAGAGACCGTAGTGGGTGCTTTTTACGTGCCACCGGCACGGGGGCCAGTCGGGCAGTACTGGTAATGACGTCGCTCGAATCTTTTTACACGTGCCACTGGCACAGGTGCTACTGAAGCGGCATTCGTAATGATCACGCTTGAATGATGTCCTTATACGTGCCACGGGTATGGAAGCCAATTGGCTGCTCTGGCAATGATCACGTTTGGATGGTGCACTTGGCACCCTGCTAGCACAGATGCCAGTCTTCAAATTCATTTTGATTTTATTGTGATTTTGATTTCACTTGCCTCAAGCAGAGTTTAGCGACCAAAGAAGGAAAAGGTACACATAAGCGGGATTGTTACGCTCCTGGCATAGGCCACAGGATATTGTCTCATTTGGCTTGCCTGACTTCTTGAGCACAGAATATTTCCAAAAGTCTCGGTCGCTAGTCATTTCCTTGGTGAGGCCTAATGTTCGAAGGTCGTGATTCACCACTTCATCCCAGGTCTTCCTGGGTCTACCTCTTCCACAGGTTCCCTCAACTGCTAGAGTGTGGCACTTTTTCACACAGCTATCCTCATCCATTCTTGCCATATGACCATACCAGCACAGTCGTCTCTCTTGCACACCACATCTAATGCTTCTTAGGTCCAACTTTTCTCTCAAGGTACTTACACTCTGATTACACATCCATCGGATCATACTAGCTTCATTCCTTGCGAGCTTACGCATGTCCTCAGCAGTCACAGCCATGTAGCATGGCTGTTTGTACACATGCGTCATATAGTCTACCTTTTACTCTGAGCGAGAGGCCCTTTGTCACCAGCAGAGATAAGAGCTCTCTGAACTTTGCCCAAGCTATTCTTATTCTAGCAGCTACACTTTCAGTGCACCCTCCTTCACTACTGACTTGGTCACCTAGATAACGGAATCTATCAACTATTTCTAGTTTTTCTCCCTGGAATGTGGCGGAAGTTGGTCTCTGCGCATTTTCAGTGTTTATCGCTCCCGAGCATCTGCCACATACAAAAACTATCTTCCCAAGTAGCCTTCCTTTGATATTATTGCACCTCTTATGTTTCCATAGCTTACACTGGATACATCTTATAGAGTTTCTACCTACGCCTCTACTACAGATTGAGCAGGGCTATCTACCTGAAGGGATTTGTGGTTTGTCTGCCTTCCTACTTATTAGGACTTTGGTTTTAGCTAGGTTGATTTTAAGGCCCTTCGATTCTAATCCTTGTTTCCACACTTGAAACTTCTCCTCGAGTTCTGATAGTGACTCAGCAATTAGAGCAAGGTCATCAGCATCGAGGAGCTCCCAGGGGCATCCTGTCTTGAATTCCTCCGTTATTGCCTGGCAGACTATGATAAATAGGAGGGAGCTGAGGACTGAACCCTGGTGGACCCCAACCTCTACCTTGAATTCTTCAGTGTACTCGTTGCCAACCATTACCTTACTTACAGCTTCCCTGTAGATGCCTTGCACAGCTCTCACTAGCCATTCATCTATCCTAGTTTCCTCATTGACCACCAGATAAGGGATTGGGGGACCCTGTCAAAGGCTTTCTCCATGTCAACAAAAACCAAGTACAGGGGCTTATCTTTGGCTAGGTATCTCTCCCGAAGCTGTCTCACCAGAAATATGGCATCAGTGGTACTTTTCCCTGGCACAAAACCAAACTGCATCTCATCCAAGTTGACTCTCTCCCTAATCAGTTGGGCTATGACCCTCTCCGTAACCTTCATTACTTGATCCAACAGCTTGATACCTCTGTAATTATTTGTATCTTGGGCGTCACCTTTACTTTTTAAGCAGTTGACTATTATGCTGCTACACCAGTCATTGGGTATGACTCCTTCGTGTATCACCTGGTTAACTATACGGGTGACTAGGCTATAGCTGACACTACCAGATATTTTGAGCATCTCCGTAGTAATTCCTGATGGGCCTGGGGCTTTACCTGTCTTCATGCTTCTAATTGCCTTAACTTCCAAGGAACTGTCAACTCGGATAGCTGGTCCTTCTGTTGGGTCGACATTCGGCAGACTCTTTATCCCATTCATTTTCTTCATTCAGCAACCTTTCATAGTGGCGTCTCCAAACCTCTCTCTTTGCATCCTCATTTAGCGCAAGTGAACCATCATCCATGCGAACACATTTCTCTCCTACCACCTCACGATTCTCTCTCACAAACTGTCTTGCAACACGAAATACCTCAAGTATTTGGTCCTCACGGCGCAGAACATTGGCAAATTTTTTCTTATCTACTTCCCCTCTGGCTAAATAAACCTGCCTCCTAGCTTCCCTTCTGGCAGTCCGATACAATTCCTTGCTACCACCGTTCTTCCAGTCCTTCCAAGCTTGTTTCTTTTGTCTAATAGCATTGTCAACAACATTGTTCCACCACCATGTTATTTTGGGTTGAGAGGGGGCCTTGCACCATCCACAGAGCTGGTCGGTGGCTCTTAACACGTTGTCCCGTAGGAACTTTTGGTTGTCTTCTATACCATGTGAAGCTATATTCCCTTCTATTTCATCAAAGGCTCTGAGTAATATGTTTCTAAATCTCTGTCCGTTAGCAGGATCTTTAAGTCTCCAGACCCATCTTCTCCTTGCGGGTCGTCTTCTGGGCATCCATTTAGGCCTGATCCTGAAGTCATTAACTACCAGTCTATGTTGTGGGGTACATTCTTCGCCAGGGAAGGATTTGGCATTTATAAGCAGCCATCTTTCCCTTTTTCTGGTGAGGATGTAGTCAATCTGACTAGTGTGTCTGCCAGATTGGTAGGTGACTAGGTGGCTGGCAGGTTTTCTGAAGTTAGTATTGCAAACCATAAGATCATTTGCGTCACAGAACTCCAGCAGCCTGGTTCTCTCCTCATTGCGAGAGCCCAAACCATAGCCTCCATGTATGCCATGGAAGCCACTGACATGTCCAACATGTCCATTGAAGTCACCATCCACAAAGAGAAGGTCCCTGTCATTCATAGTCTGCAAGAAGGTGTCATAGAATCGGTCTTTCTGTCCATTATATATATACATATATATATATACATATATATATACATATATATACATATATACAAACAAAAATACCCTGTTGTTAATTTTGAAATTCCAATGAAGATCTCGGTTAGATAGTAACAGTTTCTCTATTGGCAAGAAATCTTGAGATAAAACTGAATAATGACATACATACATACATTGGCCAACAATGTGTTTGCAGTACTAGTACTCATACCAATATTTGGGTTGCTTGATGAGGTCTGAGCCATACATGTGTAAACCTGGAAGATACTAACCAGTGGACATAATTTCCACATCGACAGTGACATAAATTTTGATGTAAAATGAAAACATGGAGAGAGAGAGAGAGAGGCTTAACATCGATCCAAAATGCATTTCAATGTCATATCAAATCTCGTCGGTAACATCTTTTAACCACCAAGTGTCAATGTGCATCTCTTGACCAAGTTTGCATACATGAGGCAGATAACATCACGAGACTTGGAAAGCAGCATTCCTCATCTGATGAACTTAAATACATGCCCAAAGAAGTTGCACAACCCTACTGTAATGTATCATTAGGTGAAAGGATGAGCATATATCAGCAGAAGACCATGCATGGAGATGTTAACAAAAAGCTCTGGGATGATTATAACATTGATCATCAAAGCAGTCTATCATGAACTAACCACTGGGTTACTAACTCCCACTTTGAAGGGTATGCATTTGCAATCCAGGAACAGGAAGTATCAACCAAATACCTAATGCACAAATGGAACAGAGACATGGGGAAAGCAGCAAAATGTGATAACTGATGCAGGCTTTGTGGAGTTAACACCAAAAGTGTCACCCACATCATAAGCTGTTGTCCAAAAATGTCATCTACTGACATTTATGTAGTCCTTAAATGATGGCAACTTTAATTAGAAATTTCTCTTGTCCATTAATGAACATGCTACTGCTCGCTTGTTTATTTTTGTGAGTGTGATGAGTTGAGAGTTGTGTAACAATCATCCGATGGATGTTGTGCATGCCTGTCCACTTGATATGTTTTCTATGGCTGGACACCGTTCTTAATACCAACATTATTGCATGTAACTGGCCTCAACACTAGTGAAAATTTAATAGCATAAATGGTCCCTTTAAATATAGACAGTAAGAGGACAGGGGGCATGATAATTCTAAACAAGGTGATAAGAGAGTGTGAAGAACAGCGATATAGTTGTAAGAGGGAAATAGCTCAGTGTGGGAATGAATCGAGGGGAGTCTTTAAAGAAATGAGAGATGTAAGACCAAAGTAGAAAGGTGAGAAGGGGTACTAAAGAGGGCGAGAAGCTGTTAGGAAACAAGGTAAAGGATGGTGTGACAGTGGGGAGTGTAGCAAGAACAAAGAGAAGAAATGCTGGACAGTATAATAAGGGTAGAGAAGAACAACAACATTGGAATGCAAAGTAAACATCTAAGAAGGGAGATTGTGGAAAGACAGTGAGAGAAAGGCGTAAGGGAGGGGACATTTGGTGAATGTAGGGAGAGCAATAAGAAAGGCTGAAGGTCTCTGAGAGATGTGAGGCATGGATAGAGAGATGAAAGCAAGTGCAGCTATTAGTGACAATAGATGTGGTACAGAAGAGAGTATGCTGGCTGGTAGCACAGCAGGATGAGTGCAAAAGGATGGGAGTGATGGTGATTGAATGCAGCCTCTTATATGTGAACCTAGTGAAGGAAAAGAGTTGTCAAAGAGAGTGAAGTGGATGAGGCAATCTGTCTATGTTGTAGAGAGATGAGTGATGAAAGTGAGTTTAGGAAAGACAAGAACCATAGAGAGAAAGAATGAAGATGCAAAATGAGGAGCAAGCGGGAAAGAGAGTAAGATGGGGTTGGTTGAGAATGTAACTACACACACAGACACACACACACAGTGCAGCTTCTAAAACATTATCCTTGTATGACAGTCCAGTTATGACATGGGTGCATAGTTCTATTGTCACACCATGAATACATGTAAATGCCAGGCAGTCACGTCTTTTTATCATCTCATATACGAGATGATGCATCTTCACATCGGCCCTCAACACTTCATCCCAAGTTTTCCTTGGTCTCCCACTTCACAGATTCCATTAACTTGAAGTGCTAAGCATTTTCCTATGCAGCAGTAAGCCTCCATCTGCATCACATTCATTCAACAATGAAACCTCCTCTGTTACACATCACACCTGATTCACAAATTTTCTCTTAACTCAATTGTACTCTGGTCTTCACACTAACATTACACATGTACTGGAGCATTCTGGTTTCATTTCTTTCTAGTCTTGGTGAGTTTGCTGTATTCAAAGTCCAAATCTTACTATCGTGCACAAGCATCATACAATTGATTCTTCATTCAGAAAAATAGTTTTTATTTTTACAAACTTCATTAACTTTTTCCATTCCATTCTTAAATTGGTTTCAATACTTTCTATGCAA
>NC_043008.1:25485749-25488249 GCF_006345805.1 Octopus sinensis | reverse complement strand
TGACATTCCCTTTGCAGTTTTTAATTCAGAAACGCATTTGGCATTGAACTGATGAGTTTGTAATTGTCTCTTGTGAAATTTCTGTCCACTTTTCATGCAACAATCAGAACAATTCATCTTTAGATTTAGGTTTCTGTCGAGTTTTTCATGTAGCTCTATCTAGTGTACTCCAAAGATTTTCAATTGGGTTCATGTCAGGAGATTGGCTCGCTCAAGGAAGCTTTTTGATCCCATTTTCAGTCAGCCATTGTTGATCCCTTTTTGCTGTGTGGCATGGAACCCCATCTTCCATGAATCAAACCTCATTTTTCATTATGTTATCATCTGAATACATCGGAAGTAGACTTTGCCTAAGTATTTCGATGTATTTTTCAGAGTTTATGGTTCCAACACATTTGATCAGCTCAGAATGACCATTGCTGATGACAGCTCCCCATACCATTACAGGGATACTGCCATGTTTCACAGTTAGTTGGAGTCGATTTCAAATCAAATTCTTGATTGGGAAGCCTCCAGACACAGACACGTCCAATACCTGAAAATAGTGCAAATCTGGATTCATCTGAGAAAATCACTCTATCCCAAAATGAACTGGATTTTTCTGACATCTCCTTAACCCATTTCTTTCTTTTCATGATATTAATTAGTTGAAGGAGAGGTTTTCTTTTAGCTGCTCTTCTGTAATACCCAAGCTTATGCAGATATGTAACACATATTCTTGGACTACCTTCTAGTTGTTTTGCAATGTCAGAAGCCTTCGAATGGGGTTCGTTTTCCACAATTCTCTTCAAATAGTGAACCTTCCTTTCCGAGGGCCCAAGTCAGCCTGCATGAGAATCTGTTGATTCTTTTTCTTTGCTTTTGAATTGCACTATAATTCTATTAACAGTAGTAAGAGGAATTTGAAAATTTTTGGCAATTTTTTGCTGGCTGAGACCAGCCTCATACTGCCCAACAATATGACCTCTTTGAAAATCTGACAGTTCTGCTGAATTTTTTGTGCATGGCATGGTTACTCTTTGCAAATGTTTAATATAATGGCACTGGGAATGAAAGAGAATAATTACATCGTAAATTCTACACAACTGAAAACATTAAGACACTTAGTTCAGAAATTTTGAAAATTAAAGGTGTCTATTTACTTCTGTTGGCAGTGCAGGTGGCATGTAAAAAACACCTTTTGAGCATAAAAGCAACCACTACACTCTCAGAGTGGTTGACGTTAGGAAGGGCATTCAGCTGTATAAACTCTACCAGATCAGATCAGATTGGAGCCTGGTGCAGCCATCTGGTTTGCCAGTCCTCAGTCAAATCATCCAACCCATGCCAGCATGGAACGCGGACGTTAAATGATGATGATGATAATAATGAATACGAAGAGAGTTAGAGGTTGTGAATCTATCCAATATACTGCTGGTAGAATACCCAATTATTAATACACATGTTTTTTCATTGCATGGTAATTACACTACTGAATGTAATAAACTGGGTGAAAAAGTTGTTTTACCCTTAATTTATATTTTGAAATATATTTTACATCATCATGCTACTATGACTTTTAATATAATTATAATTATAAATGTCTCTATATATATCTTTATACAGCTATACTTTTATACATCTATGCTTTTATAACTTAATCTCATTCATCTATTTGTACATATATGTTAAACCTTTATATATTTATGTATTCATAGATATTTAATATGTTTTAATATTTTAATGATTGATACATTTATATATTTTGAAAACTGATATACACCAATCCATGGCGCAATATACGTTTATATAAATTGTTGAACCTATTTGAATTTTTAACATTATATATATATATATATATATATATATATATATATATATATATAAATATATATGTGTGTGTGTGTGTGTGTGTGTGCATATATAAATATATATATATATGTGCACACGCACATGTGTATGTATGTATATATATGTGTGTGCGTATGTGTGTGTAACATAAATATTTTTATACATACAAACTTGTTACCAGTTGAAATTCTCTTGAGGCATATTTGAGGAAGTCATTTACTGTATTTTGTGAAGGAGAAAATTTCTTATGCTGTAAACATATAGGTGTGAAAACATCAAGTCAGATTTCTGCACCACCATCAACTCTCCATGAGGCAGACTGGTAGATGCATGCATTTTGAAGTGGTTGTCTCCTCTTCTGCACTAGAACTAGAAAAGCAGATGCTGCAAATTGACAAGAGACTGAGGGCTCTCTTATTATATTTTCCATCATCATACTATGGTTGGTTACACTGGTTGGCAACTCTCTGGAAATAAAATATGGAATGAAACCACTAAGCAGTGATGTGTATAATACAAACTTCATATTTGTATATATATATATATATATATATATATATATATATGCATATATACTTATGCATATATGTATATATACATATACACACACACATATATATATATATATATATATATATATATATATATATATATATACATATATATATAT
>NC_043008.1:25420749-25480749 GCF_006345805.1 Octopus sinensis | reverse complement strand
AAGAACTTCATGTTAGCCAGAAAACTGCCTGCAACCATTCACATGCAATTAGAAAATCAAAAACGCTCAACAAATGGGTACCATGCAATTTGAAGGAAAACCAGAAAACGTGCAGATATGAAATTTGCTTGTGGCTTCTTCTCTGTAACCAGACAGATCCATTTCTTTACCATATTCTAACTTGCAATGAAAAGTAGATTCTGTACAATAATAAAAAAAACATTCTTTGCAGTGGTTGGACCAAGATGAAGCACCAAGAACCTTCCCTAAACCCGAGCTCTTCAAAAAAAAAAAGTTATGGTGACTGTTTGTTGGTGTACTGCTTGACTCATCCACTATAACTTCTTAAAACCTGGTAAAACCATTACTGCAGAAACATATTGCCATGAAATTGCCAGACTAGTTAGAAGAAGAGGGCCAATCATTCTTCCTGACAATGTTTGCCCACATGTTTCCCTAATGATGCTCCAGAAATCGAGGGAACTTGACTATGAAGTTCTTCCCCACCAGCTTATTCCCCAGACCTTTCTCCTACTGACTACCACTTTCTCAAGCACCATAATGGTTTCCTGCAAGAGGAGTTCAAAAATCAAACCGATGCTGAAAGTGCATTGAAAGATTTCATCAGCTCCAGAACTCCAAATTTTTATGTTACTGGAATAAACAAACTCATTGACAAAAATGCATTGATTGTAATGGTACTTACTTTCATGAATTTCCACATTGTTGAAATATATTGTGATGAATTTCATGTTTAAAACGTTGCTTACCTTTTACTCAGCCTGATAATTTGTCTATTGGCGACAGTACACACCCAAATTAATGGTCCTGTCCACAGGAAGAAGCTCATAAAAGATAACACCCCTCCAATCACACTAAATTGAATGCATCACTTCCTTTGGGTCAATTTCTGCTTTGGAGGTTGTTTATAATGGTTTGCTGCACTTCCCCATAATCATTTGCACATCACATTGTTATAGTTGATCCATTTTTCATCCCCTGTCACCAATCTCTTCAAAAAAAGAAGAGTGGGTGATATTAGCCTCCTTCAAATGATGTTGGGCCCAAATATCAAGCCTACTGACATAACTAAGTTGATGCAGATGGTTTCCATCACTCGGTTTGGATATCTAGGGAATATCTGTGATCATCCTGGGTGTTGGTGTCACTATTAATCTCATTTAGTCAGCTAGAGCAAGGTGCATTTTAAACCAAAAGATTTCCCAATCAACATCTTGGAAACCTCTTCTGGGATACACATTCAATAATGACATTCTCTCTATACATAGTACATATCTACCTGCAGGTCTTCTGTCTCCCACTCTGTCTCCCACTCTTTCTCCTCCTGTGCTTTTCTCAAGCTGGGTAACCATGTACCTCCTTTACAGAAACACACCTGTTTCTGTCTTCGTTCCTGATTACTCTCACTCTTTCTTTCTCTCTCTCTCTCTCTGGGGGTAACCTTGTGCCTCCTCTACAGCAAAACACCTGCTTTTATCGCTTTGTCCCACTATAACCTTTCATCATTCGACACAAGATCACCTCCTCCAATTCCCCCTCCTCTCTCAAAGGATCTTTGTCTTGCAAGTTACTTGGTGACCCTGTCAGTGCTGGTATCACATAAAGAGATCCAGTCCACACTGCAAAGTGGTTGGCATTTGGAAGGGCATCCAGCAGTAAAAACTTTGCTAAAACTGACCTCGCCTGTGGTGGTACCACATAAAAAGCACTCAATCAACTCAGCTGGGTGGTTGGTGTTAGGAAGGGCATCCAGCCATATAAACCCTGCCAAAACAGACACAGAGGGTTGGTGCAGGCTCCTACCAGGCCAGCCCCTGTCAAACCATCTAACCCATGCCAGTACGAGAGGCAGACATTGAATGATGATGATGATGGTGGTGGTGGTGGTAAAAAGCATCAAATGTTGATAATGTTTGTTTTAGTTCCCCATATTTCAGTATGGTCCCAAGCACACAAAATACAATCAGTCAAACTACATTTAAGTGTTAAGCTTCTAACAAGAGTGCATGTGCAGGGGGCAGACTGAACTTAGCTACTTATTAGAGCGCTTGAAGTTTAGTATTGACTAAAACCAAATAGACCTTTTGGCCAACTTAACAAATGGTTATAATAATTTTTTTTTATGGTAAAATTAATTTAATTTACAGGTGCATGTCCTTTGTATTGCTTAGCATTTAAGCATAAGATTATAGAAAAGCCTGTGGTCAGTTGAAGAAATAGCTACTGAGCCCTTTTTAAGATGCACATTTCATTTGCTTAGTTACAAGGCTTTCTCTCTAAGAGGAGAAAATGTGAAAATGACTGAATTTACTGTGATATATTATAACTGTTTATTTTATTGATAAATATGTCATCCTCTTTAGGATTCAAATTCCTACTTTAAGGAATTAGAAAGAATATAATTGAAATCTTAGTTCAAACCTTTAGCATTCAGATTACTCTGTCAAATGTTGTGCTTATTTATTCACAGGGTTTTGAATTACTCATGCATTGTCTCATAGCTTTGAAATTTTGATGATGTGGTTACTCTTTTACTTGTTTCAGTCATTTGCTGTGCCCATGCTGGAGCACTGCCTTTAATCGAGCAAATCGACCCCAGGACTTATTCTTTGTAAGCCTAGTACTTATTCTATCGGTTTCTTTTGCCAAACTGCTAAGTTACGGGGACGTAAACACACCAGCATCGGTTGTCAAGCTATGTTGGGGGGACAAACACACACACAAATATATCTACATTCAGTTTCCGCCTACCAAATCCACTCACAAGGCTTTGGTCAGCCCGAGGCTATAGTAGAAGACACTTGCTCAAGGTGCCACCCAGTGGGACTGAACCTAGAACCATGTGGTTCATAAGCAAGCTACTTACCACACAGCCACTTGTATATTTTTAGAATGACAGAGGTTAGTTGTGAGAGGCCAGATATACTTGGTTTGAACACAAAACACATAGAATATTAGGGCAAGATTTGGCCACTTTATATGTTAAAGGGTTAAGCCAGCTTTATCATATTTTAGACATCTCAAATATTTTTAACTGTTACCCTAGCTTCCTTTCTTAGCTAATGTGTTTCAGCTTTACATGTCAATGGTCAATCTTTTCATGTTGCATTTAGTTATTATCCTTGTATCTTAGTGGGTGAGTGGGTAAGTTCTACCCTGGTTTATTGCACTACTAGACAACTACTAGTGGAGTGTTTATCTTGGCAATTGTGATTCCTCCATTCTTTGGATGCTTTTTTTTTTCACAAAAACTACTGGCCATATTAGATATACACAAGCTTATAAACTTTATCAATAGTCCGTTGTTTTTTCTAAACAAGTTGCTCAAGAGGGGGATGCTGTACAAAGTTTAAGAGCAATAAGTGTTAGAATTATATCTCAGTTATATATCAAGCTGTAGGTTTTGGCCTAGTGGTTAGGTTGTTAAACTCCCAATTGCAAGGCCATAAGATTGATACTCAGACTGGGTAGCATTCTGTGTCCTTGAGTGGGACACCTCATTTCATATTTTCCACTTCATTTTTGTCTGCAATGTGGTGTCTCACAAAAGGAGCAGGGAGTAATACATTATTTGAAATTTAATCACAGCTTCTATCTTTTTTACATAAGAGTAAATGTTAAGGCCAGTCATAAATATCAAACTGTTTTAAGCAGGCATTTTGCAAAGAAGTTTGGGCAACATTTTCTACAGTGATTCGCTATCTTCTTATCTTTTCACTGATTCAAGGAAGTCAAAATCAAAGTCATCTCTAAGCCAAATGATATCAAAAAATCCTAATTTTGACCATCCTATCTTTTTAATATCAAGATTACATTGTCTAATGTGATATTACATCTTGGGAGTGTGATGTGAGAATGATTTAGCAGCTATTTTTTGTAAATCAAATGACTACAAAGAGGTTCATATTCAAGGAAGTTGTTTCATGAGAACAGTACATAATTGCAATCTGTTGAGTATTTAGCTACCACACACTGGGCAAATATCTATGAAAGTTACAATATCTTTGCCACTGTACAATAGCACCAAGAGTTAGGGTTGAAATGTCTTCAGAAGCAAAATTTTAATATCTATATTCTTGTAAGGTTATCGAGCTTCAAGAAATAGATCTGTAAGGCTTCTTAATCCAATAATTGACATGATCAATGGAAGCAATGTTCTTCATGTTTTCTATTGGATTGCTTCCAGTTTTCTGGTAATATCAGGATCATTGGTGAATATGTGGGTACATCTGACTAACAAAAGGCTTCTTACACACACAATAAGTATCTTTTTATTTAGGAGGTAAAATGAAGGATGTGTAACAAGATATCGGTTGTCAATGTATCCAAAAGTGAGATATTCAATATGCACAAATTGAGTATTTTCTTGTTTTGCTTGGTATTGCATGGCCTGGTGAGATTGGGAGTGGAAGGGATGCTGAGTGAGAGAATAAAGACTAAGTACAGTGGTTAGAAGAAAAGATAGTGAGGGTATACAATGTGCAACTAACAGTAAGGAGATGCATGCACAAAACATTAAACAAGGGCAGAGTGCATGTATTATCCCATTATTTTAATGAATATTTTGGAAAGCTTGCATGGGAGATCAGATATGCAGAACTATATATTGCCAGTAAGCATAGTCCTCAATCATTTCCTTTGTCAGATGTAATGTCTTAAGATCATTTCTCACCATTTCATCCTAAGTCTTTCTTGGTCTCCCTCTTCTACAGTCATCACTCACTTTTAAGTGCTTGGCACTTGTCTATGCAGCTGTCAGCCCCCATCAGCATCACATGTTAATACCAATGCAATCACCTTATTTGCTACTTTGGACTCCCCTTATATCCAGTTTCTCCTTCATTTCATTAATACTTTGTTGTTCAGACACCACAGCATGATACATTGCTCCATGCTTGCCTCATTTCTTTCTAGTATTTACAGGTTCTCCACAATTAAAGATCCATGTCACACTATCGTACAGCAAAGTACTTTGCATATGAGCATTCTACAATCCACCCTTGACTTTGAGAGATAAGTTTCAGCTGAGGTTCCTTAGACTTTCTCCAACCCATCCTTATTCTAACCACTATACTTTGGGCATCCAGCTCATCTATCCACACAGCTACCTTTAGAGAGCCATCTGGGTACTTAAAAGAAACTATTTTATTAAGCCCTCTATTACTGCCCCAATGCAACTACTACATATGAAATCTCTTCTCTGTCAGCTTATCTGTGACCCCACCACACCTTTTTTGTGTGTAAGTTGTTTACATGAGAACATCTTATATAATTTCCACTGACACCCTTTTTGCAGATGGAGAACAGCCAATTCCCTAGTGCTATAAGGTTTATGTTTTGCTTGTTACTTGCACTAAAGCCATTCAGCTCTACATTTTGCTTCCATTTCTAGAATTTCAGCTTTGATTCATTCTTCAACACAAAGCACAGAGTAGTTTCCAAGGGCAACTGGTCTTACATTTTCTGCTACAAACTGGAGGACTATAATAGATAGGGAGCCTGAGAACTGAGGCTACTATTTCCTTTACTTTCTCTCCAAATTAGTTATCACCAATGGCTATGTCACCATTTGGGTTCCCAATTTGCTGTATTCCATTTTATCGCCATTTCTAACCAATCTGTCATTTACCTACCTACACACCATTTTGTATCCCATGTCCCTATTCTCTCTTATTCTCACTTTCTTGTATCTTGATGGTGCACCCTGACATCTCACCACCACCACCATCTCTTTTCACTATTTCTAGCTAGAGTAGCCATGTATCTCTTCCACAGCAAGAAACCTGCTTTTGTCCTTCTATCTTAATTTAATCTCTCAATACTTGGCATAAAACCAGGGACCCTTCAGGATTACAACCATTTTTAGTTGAAGAGAATTGTGAGTTTCTTGGTGACTTCACTAATGCAGGCAGTGCCTTGTAAAAAGCATCTAGTTCACTTTGTAAAGTAGGTGGTATTAGGAGAAGCATCCAGTCATAGAAACCCCATCAAAGAAGACATTGAAAGTTGATGCTGTCCTCTGAATTATCAGGTCATATCAAAACATCTGATCCATATCAGCATGGAAGCATGGAAGATGGGTGTTAAATGATGATGGTGAGGAGAAGGAGGATGATAAACATACACCTCACTCACAAACACACACATGTGCACATACACACTTACACATATAGGATGGCTAAATTTACAGTTATGCATTCAGTCAATGCTACTTGTTGTTACCAAGAAGTTGCTCACAATAAAATGTTGTCAAATAATGTAGATGAAAAATGATTGCACAGATAATATTCCCCATCAAAAGAGTGAGTAACCAAAAGAGATGATATTACAAGTAAATGAAATTGTTTATTCAAAATATAACCTAGAAACAAACCAAATACATATAAGATTAATTATACAAATATCCAAGCACATAAAACATTATGATAATGTGTGTTATACATAGCTTACATGTTTTCCTTCTTTTTCAGCCTTTCGATATTAAAAGATGGGAATGTGTCAAGTACAGCGGTAGTTACATTATAGTGAATACATTTAAAGTAATGGTCATCAAAAAGCTAAATAATCATGCAAAAAAGAAAAGATACCATTTCAATGAATGACCATGACTAATAATATTTTGGTTATTTTAGCAATTAGGAAGGATGGCTTCAGACATGTTTTGGTTTTATGAGACCTCAGAAAATCATGGATTTCATTCTTCTTATTGAAGAGAATCACTATATATGTGTGTGTGTGTGACCACGTGTGTATCATTGGCAATTTTCTTTCTCCGTCTTCCCTTCTTTGGACTTTTTCAATATTTCTGAGGAAGAGCTCCACTCGAAACGTGAAATCCTCTTTCTTTTCTTTCCTTTCCTGAGCATCCAAAAACATTGTACTTATTCCACGTCCACATGTTGTTTTTTCTTACTTGTTCATGTTTGGATTAACTATGTGTGTGTATGTGTGTGTGTGTGTGTGTGTGTATGTATGTATGCATGTATATGTATATTATATATATAAAATACTGTACATATATGGATATGTTTTCTAAGATTTTTCTTGTGTGCTTGCCGAAATGATTCAGATGATATTATTCATTGACCCAATGTCATTTCTCCACCACATAATTAGTTTTAAGAATTTATTCAATGGTCACTGCATTAAATATGTTAATGGTGACTTAACTCTTAGTTTTCATGTCAGTAGTATTTCTATAATTTATTCTTCAACTAAAAGAGTTGGGAGACAATATGAATTTTTATTGATTTCTTTTCACTTGAGACAAAGAAAATATCTGTCAAAAGAGATGTTCTGTATTATTAAAATTAACTCATATGTTACTGGTGATAATGTTTATCACTCCTAAGGGCCTAATAGTAAAATCAACCACACAAGGGTTTTGCACTCAGAAGTAAAACAAAAAAGATTAAAGCATATATTTTAAAACTTTATTGTAAAGAACCACTCAATTCATTGCCCTAAAGGAATATGAATTTATATAAAGTCAGGAAAGGGAAGAAATTTTTTCTAAAGAAAATACAAATTGGTGTCAATTTTCTATTATGAACAGATGTAATTTCATAAACAGGATATACTCTACAATGGGCAAACAATTTGAAAGATATTTGTAATATTGTATCAAATCAGAAAGAATAAATGCTACCAATATTGGAAACTGCTATGTTCATCTTTCTGTGTAATTACCATTTAATGGTAGTTTGACACAAGACTACTTTCTGTTACACACTTTTTATTTTCTCTTGACATTCATTACTGTCTACTGTCTGGCTATTCAGTGGTTTTAGCTTGATGTACACATGTCTCTCATTGTCCTATCAAATACCCTTCTCCCACTATATTTTCTAAATATCTATGTCTGTCTCAAGAGCCACTAAAAATCATGTTGTTTATTTCATATCATCATCATCTTCATCCTTTAATGTCCATATTCAATGCTGGCATAGACTGGATGGTTCAAAAGGTTCTGATTAGCATGAGGGTTGTGTTGCTCTCCAGTGTCTGCTTTGGTAAGGTTTCTCTTTCTGGGTGCCCTTCCTAATGTCAACCCCTTTCATATTGGGTACTTTTTTCCTGAAGCCAATACTAGTGATATCACTAAATAGCTCGCAAGACAAAGTGTAAGAGTGCAGTAATGAGGTGGGTAGTTTTGTGCTAGATTTAGTGAGGCTAAAGTAGGAAAGAGGGACAAGGGATCTTTTCTGTTTGGTTGCCACTTCTCAGTTTCTTAAGTTTTTGTTCCATTTAATTTCATATTTGGTGTATTGATGTAGTTTTCTATGGTAATTATTAACACGAAATTCATTTACACCATGAGTCAATAAATAAAGAATTAATAGCTTTTAAAGTTGCCAATTTTGGGTAATTCTAGCCAATTAAAAGCCATAGACATATAGGTGCCTGTTTCCACAGTAACAAGCCAGACTGTTACCAAGCTGCCTACCCTTCTGTTGCTCTCTTGACCAACCACAAGGTCATTTTTTTGCTTATTAAATGCTTAAAACACACTAAGTATGAGGTGGTAATGAGATGTGCTAAAAATAACAGCAAAATAGGCCTCAAATCATGCACCAAAATTATCGTTTTTTGTGGAGGAGCATAATCGCATGAATTCCCATGTGTACAATACAAATTTGCAAAGATTTTCGGAAATTTCCAAAAAATAAAAAGTTATGAAGGGTTATATGGCATGCATAAAGCAGAATTCTATCAATATTTCATTTGATTACAGTTTGATATCTTGTTTGCAATGTTGACAACACATGTATTCATGCACAAAATGAAAGCTTCCAAATCCTGTTTTCTGACTGGGTAAAAATTATCAAACTTTAAACCTCTTTAATTTAAAAAAAAAATTCTCTGGAATTAGGCCCTGAGATTCAATGTGAAAAACTACATCAATACACCAAATTTGAAAATTTTCACTTAATTTTAAAATTTCAATGAGTACAGCCAAACAGAAAAGATCCAGGACAAGAAGATGTGTTTTGCTGTAGAGGAAATATGTGACTACCCAAACAGGAACGAGAGAAAGGATGGTGAAGAAGTATTAGGTCACATCTTCAAGGTACAAGAAGATGGAAAGAGAGAGAATAGAGGTAGAGAACTTAGGATGGCTGGGTGGTTAGGTAGATACATGCGAGTGTGATGGGAGAGTGACAAAAAATTAGAAGAAGGACACAAGTGAAAGCAGAGAACTGAACATGGATGGAGGCATAGGCAATGCTGAGTCTCCATTTAGGGAAATATAGATAAAATAGGATTGAATTAAGGATGAGGAAGTGATAGATGGTAATACATAAAAAGAGGCATCAAGGGTAGATATGGGAGGGTTTTCAAGGGAAAGAGGCATTCAGTAAATATATAGTGGTATGGGATGCTGTTGGGAATGAGGGATGGATGTCAGGGGAAGTGGTTCCATGAAGAGGAATCACTGATAGTACAAATGGAAGAAGAAATATGTGCAGTTCTGCTTGCATATAAGTACAGCAGCTGATAAAGATAGCATAGTATAGTTAAAAGGACAAGTATCATGAAGGCTGATTTTTCAGACATACTCACACTGACTTCTCTTTTGCACACCACATGCAATGCATCTTATGCCCAGTTTTTCTTTCAACAGATTTGCACTTTGTTCTACAAGCTCAGACGTTGCACATTCTGTAGAGCAAGCTAGCTTTGTTTCTTTCTGGCCTTTGCATGTCTTTAGTATTTATGGCCTGTATTTCACTACCAATGAAGCATTGCTGTACACACACAAGATACACAAGCACCATACAAGCTGTTTTTTACCCTAAGGAAGAAGTATTTTGTTACCAACAGAGGTAAAAATTCTCTGAAAATTTCCAGATGGTTTGTATTCTAATAATTATGATTTCAGAGCATCTTTCTCCACTGCTAATTCAAGAGATTGGCACATATGGAAGCATCACTGATATAGCTCTGCTATTGCCACCAACAGTGTTGCTTGATGCTGTTTTCTGCATTCGAGAAGAGAAGAATTTGTATGATCACTTCATAACACATATTGGGGTTCACACATACGACCAGAGAATTCCACCTAACTACCCCACTACTGTGTTCAGCACTAGAATATTTAGTGAATCTCAGAATTTCAACATTGTTTTAGTCATCAGATGTCCTTCTTATAATATCCTCCCAATATGGACCAAATGCCTTTTTCATGCATACCGCAAGTGCTAAGGAAGTTTTCTGTCAATCCTAAATTGTTTCCATTGCACTCTCTTTACTCTCTTTTACTCTTTTACTTGTTTCAGTCATTTGACTGCGGCCATGCTGGAGCACCGCCTTTAGTCGAGCAACTCGACCCCGGGACTTATTCTTTTTGTAAGCCCAGTACTTATTCTATCGGTCTCTTTTTGCCGAACCGCTAAGTGACGGGGACGTAAACACACCAGCATCGGTTGGCAAGCAATGCTAGGGGAACAAACACAGACACACACACATACATATATATATATATATATACATATATACGACAGGCTTCTTTCAGTTTCCGTCTACCAAATCCACTCACAAGGCATTGGTCGGCCCGGGGCTATAGCAGAAGACACTTGCCCAAGATGCCACGCAGTGGGACTGAACCCGGAACCATGTGGTTGGTTAGCAAGCTACTTACCACACAGCCACTCCTGCGCCTCGTTCACTTTTTATTCAAAATTAGTGCTTTCCAAGCTTATAGAATTCTCATCTCCTCATGCAGAGTCCTTCTGATCTTTTAGTTGAGTCACTTTCCGTTATGTTTCCTCTCTCCCTAATGTTACTAAACTTTTTTACAGTGAAACGAAGAAGGGGGTGAAGAAAGAGTGAGCTGGTGGATGATAGTTGATCATGTTCACTATAACAGACCGACTCACCTTGCTCTTCAAACGCATTTGCCAAAGGGAATTAAAAAGTGATAATCTCTCTATATATAAAACTGAGAATGTGTGTCTGTCTGTCTGTCTATGTGTTTCCCTAAAACTTGAGAACTACACAACCAATTTCATTCAAATTTTACACATGCCTTACTTAAGGTCTGGGGAGTGTCATCGGCAAAAACAATGTTCAACTTCTTGCCTAGGGTGACCCCACAGCAATATCATATCTTCTCCACTATTTCAGTATTACGTGTTAAAAGTGAAACAAAAACGTCTCTCTATTGTAATGCAGACACTTTCATTTTAATACTGAAATTATTAAAGTGAAAGTATTATATAACAGGGATGAACCATTAACAATGGTCATCCATTTTGCTAGAAGAAGATCCGCTATGGTCTTATATGCTACACCATATTAATCAAATTAATATTCAATTTTTCACCCTTATTATGTGTGTGTGTGTATTAGCTATTCGTATAAAATTGCATCAATGACTTCAACTTGAATAAGTGGTTTCACATAAATGGGGATAAATTAAAAAGGTTTGTTGTTATTATTATTACTGTTTGACTATTGTAATCACGTTTGTTGGTTCCTCGTAAGGGAAACGTTGTTGTGCTGCATTTCTTAAATAATTGTAAACCGTAACCCTCCCCCTTTCAGAGAAGGGGCTTTGGTTATTGTTTAAAAATTGAATTGTGTCCCTGTTTGGGGAAATTGACAATATTTTCACCGTCTTTATGGAAGCATTTTTGTTAAAATGCCTTCGATAGAAGAAAGTCCACAAATGAATTTCGCTGCAGCCGTACACTTCTATACAAGAGGGAAGACAAGATCCAATTGATCAAAATTGCAAGAGATGGACCTACATCTGTTATATATTTTGAGTATTGTTATCACTAGTGATATCAAGATATAACTTTGTATTACTTTGTATTTTGTATTTTATGTGTAGATGTATATATATAGGTGTACATGTAATATGTACACATATATATACACATATATACATGCATAGTATATCTACCCATACACAATACGCACACACACACATACATAAGGGCAGGTATGGCTGTGTGGTAACAAGCTACATTCCAAACACATGGTCCTGGCTTCAGTCCCACTGGGCATTTGTCTTCTGCTGTAGCCTCAGAATAACAAAAGCCTTCTCAGTGGATTTTGTACATATATACAGGCATACATACATATATATACATGCATATGTACATATTCGGCATAAACACTCTACCACTACAACTAATAACTGTTGGGAACACTTTCAAACCTGCCTTACATTCGAACCGGAATCTCAAAAACATTGTCCCCTTACATCTCATTCTCATTTCATTCCCAACACAGGGAAATAAAACTTACTTCTCACTACGGGACAATGGATGATGGTAACAGATATTTACTACAGAACTATTCTTAACAGTGTACGCCAATGCGAGGGATGAATCATCTTCCTCAATGCTCCTGGGAGGACAGGAAAAACATTTATTAAAAAGCTTCTCCTTGCAGAAGTTAGGCAGCATCAGGACATTGCAGTAGCTGTAGCCTCCTTTGGCATTGCAGCTACTATGTTACCTGGTGGCAGGACAGCACACTCAACTTTTAAACTCTCTCTCAATTTAGCAGCATCTGAAATGCCTTCATGCAACATCAACAAAAGCTCAGATCAGGGACAAGTACTTAAAATGTGTCATCTAATTGTGTGGGATGAGTGCATGGCTCACAAGGGAGCTTTGGAAGCATTAGATAGAGCCCTGAAAGACATCTGAGACTATCAGGCTCCAATGGGAGGTGTAACGCTTCTATTGTCAGGTGCTTTCAGGCAAACTCTTCCTGTCATTCCGAAAGGCACTAGAGCAGATGAAATCCAAGCATGCCTAAAGTCCTCTACCCTGTGGCATCATGTTACAATCCTCAGTCTCACCACTAACATGAGAGCTCAGCTACACGGCGACAAAATGTCCACAAAGTTTGCACAGGACATTTTGACATTTGGTGAAGGCAAGATGCCTCTCGATGCTGCAGGACAAATGGAAGTGTGGTCATTTTCCTCTGTTGTTAATTCTGTAGATGACTTCAAAAACAAAGTCTTTCCCAACTTCATACAAAACTACCAAAATCACAATTGGCTGTGTGAGAGAGCAATATTAGCTCCAAAAAACGTCGCTGTTAACAAAATTAATCAACAGCTAATGCATTCTCTTCCCAGCACTATGCACTCTTACAAGTCTGTTGATACACTTCCAGATATAAATGAAGTTGTGAACTATCCTCCTGAATTTCTCAATTCACTGCAGCCTCCTGGACTACCTCCACACATATTAGCACTTAAAGTTGGAACTCCTGTAATGCTACTCCGCAATTTGGAACCACCAAGACTTTGCAATGGAACACGACTGGTGATAAAGAAAATGATGTCACACGTTATCGAGGTGATCATTCTTTCTGGATGTGGAAAAGGTGATGACGTCTTTATTCCAAGAATTCCTATTACTTCATCAGGTGCAGAAATTCCATTTGCATTCAGAAGACTGCAATTCCCCCTTCGTGTCAGCTTTGCCATGTTCATTAACAAATCTCAGGGTCAAACCCTCTCTGTAGCTGGTCTTCTCTTGGAAGAGCCCTACTTCTCACATGGGCAACTGTATGTTGGCTGCTCAAGAGTAGGAACCAAAAGAAACCTTTCTGTATATGCTCCACAAGGAAAAACAAGGTACATTGTTTACAACGAGGTGTTATAATCTCAACAGCCAGGAGGTATATACATGATACCCATTTTTTTTTAACAAACTTCATGTACTTTCATATATTTATATTAATATACATATGTGTGTGTGTGTGTATCCATATATATATATATAACAAGACCCAACAAGCAAGCAATACCGCAAGCCAAGTTAGAACTGCATCCAAGACAATTATCTTCATTTGGCAGAACTGGGAAGGTCTAATTGTCTACAACATGCTTAAAACAACCATATGGCTAATGCAGAATTTTATGTTCAGCAAAATTTTTGGCTCAAGGAGGCAATCCAGCAGAACCAACCTGACTTGCCACACAGCATTCTTCTTCAACACAACGCCGGGTATCTCTGCTAGTTAATAATAATAATAATAATAAAAGTAAATTTATTGTGTATCAACAGCGATTTTTCAAATATGTACAACACTACTGAATATATATATATCTATATATATAAAACTGAGAATGTGTGTCTGTCTCTCTGTCTGTGTGTTTCCCTAAAACTTGAGAACTACACAACCAATTTCATTAAAATTTTACACATGCCTTACTTAGGGTCCGGGGAGTGTCATCGGCAAAGACAATGTTCAACTTCTTGCCTAGAGCGAGCCCATAGCAATATCATATCTTCTCCACTATTTCAGTATTACGTGTTAAAAGTGAAACAAAAACATTTCTTTATTTTATGTCAGATACTTTCACTTTAACAATAAAAATAATAATAACAATTGAATTATATGTAGTAAGTAATAATTAAAATCAAACTAAAGTATAATATAATCATAACATAACAAAAGTAAAAATAGCAATTGGTATAAAATTGCATCAATGACTTGAACTTGAATAAGTGGTTTCACATGAATGGGAATAAATTAAAAATAAAATTAGTGTGCAGAAATGGAATAGTCCAGATGGAGCTGTGCTTTTACATTATATTATCTGCTAATTAGCTAGCATTAAGTATCTATATGAAGTTTGGCTGTATGTAATATCTGTTTTCTCGAACAGCCGCTCCTACTGCTGTTGGTTTATTTCTTATACATAAAGGACTAAAGCTTCAACTGCTTACTGCTTGCTGACTCATCGTAAGGTTTGTTGTTATTATTATTACTGTTTAACTATTGTTATCACGTTTGTTGGTTCCTTGTAAAGGAAACATTGTTGTGTTGCATTTGTTAAATAATTGTAAACTGTAACCCTCCCCCTTTGGGAGAAGGAGCTTTGGTTATTGTTTAAAAATTGAATTGTGTTCCTGTTTGGGGAAATTGACAATATTTTCACCGTTTACACGGAAGCATTTTTGTTAGAATGCCTTCGATAGAAAAAAGTCCAAAAATGAATTTTGCTGCAGCCATCGGCGGGCACGAACTCATTGAAATTAAAATGGAAGAAATACAAACCTATTCCGGATTGATCACCGACAAAGACGGTGAATCTAGAATAACACCACCAAACGAAATAAAAAATTTAATTAAAGAACAGACTATTGTCTATAAAGTATACAATATAGAGAAAAAAATATTTGAACACCTGGGGGAAAGCACCATCGAAAAGTGTTAATGGACAATATGTTCAGTTTTTCGGCATATTTGGCATTAGAAATTTTTTCGTTTGCCCTTATTTATGAATTATATAAATTTAACCTTTAAAGGTATTTTTTAATATGCTGGCCATTGATAAAAATTTTTTTTGAAAAAATTTTTTATCCTACATTAGATATATATATATATATATATATATAGAGAGAGAGAGAGAGATATTTTAAGCCAACACTACACATATAAACAGATGTAAACACAGCTACATTGTATACAGTAGCTTCATAGACAAGAAAAGAATGTCTTGATGGACAAGGAGGATCTCAGTTGTGGACGAATTACACGATAAGATTTAAAATAGTTCACTTGATTCCTCTTTTGCTACTCATCAGGATATTTTGCATAAAAATAAGTTCATTTTTATTTTACATCTGTCTAACATAAAGCATTTGCTAAAAATCTATAGATATATTATGTAGTAGAGTATACTACTGAAACAAAATATTACTAGCCCACCAGTAATTCATTAACCAAACTAGTTCACAAATTCATTCATTCATTTCATTCCAATATTATTTGAATTGACCTGAGAATTCTTTTTATAGCTTTTCTGTAGCTCTGTTCTTCCTCTACAAATTTTGTTCGTTGTTATTGAAATTTGAATAAATGTTAACTCTTTTCTGACATGACAATGGAGTGCCAAACAGAAACTCCAGGCTACTAATGAACACAAACAGAGGTTTGTTTGCTGCATCATCATTGGCGATACAGAAGTGTGTTTTTACATCAACATGAAGCAGAAGGAAGAATAGCAAGACCCAACAAGCAAGCAATACCGCAAGCCAAGTTAGAACTGCATCCAAGACAATTATCTTCATTTGGCAGAACTGGGAAGGTCTAATTGTCTACAACATGCTTAAAACAACCATATGGCTAATGCAGAATTTTATGTTCAGCAAAATTTTTGGCTCAAGGAGGCAATCCAGCAGAACCAACCTGACTTGCCACACAGCATTCTTCTTCAACACAACAATGTTTTTATCCCCATGTTGCTAATTTGGTGAAAAATGCTATTCAAGAACTTGGGAAGTTCCACCACACCCACCATTTTCTCTTGATTTAGATGCTCCTTCACATTATCACCTACTTCAGTCACACTCCAACAGTGAGCTGGAGGTTTTGCTCCACAACAACATGGAGCTGAAAAAATGGCTTATTGAATTCTTTGAGTCAAGACCTGGTGATTTCTATTGTCATGACATTGACATGCTTGTGGAATGTTAGCAAGCAGTCATGAACAATGAAAGAAAATATATCACTGACTGATTTGTTAGAACTGATGAAAAATAGAATTAAACTAATTGGAAAATTCATCTGACAAACCAATAATTGACTTAAGTTCTTACTAATAGTTGATTTATAAACATGGACTACATTGGTAGATAAAAGCAGGCACTCAATCTCTGATGAAATCCCAGTATAGGACTGAATCTAGTTTTGCTGATCCTTCTTTGTATGCCTACAAAAGATAGTAGTATAAGTCTATTTGAGTAATCTTAGCAAAACTCTATGCTCTATAACAGTTTAGCATAATAATTGTTTCTAATTTAGGCACAGGGCAAGGAATTTTTGAGAGGAGAGAGTAGTCAAATAAACTGAGTCAGCAAGGAATTGGTAAACTACTTTATGGACTCCCAAAATGATGGAAGACAAAGTTGACCTCATCAAGGTTTAAGTTCAGAATGTAAAGAGCCATAAATTCAATACCACAAGACATTTTCTTTGACACATTAATGATTCTGTCTGTCACTTGTCCTTAATAATTAGAACTAATTTAGGCACAAGGTTAGTGATTTGGGGTTGGGAGAAAGAACTAAGAAATTACATTGACTCCAGTATTAAACCTGTATTTTCCTTTATTGCCTCAAGAAGTATGAACTTTGGTCTGTCTCTTCAGTCCCCAGTATAAACAGACAGATGTCAAGAAAACATGGTTTTCATTAAGCTATCACACAAACGAGCACCAAAATTTCTATATGATTTTTTTCCCTCTATATCGAACATGGTAGAAGAGAGATAAACACAGGACAGATAGACAGAGACATGAAAGGGAGGAGATTTCAGTTTATAGACAATAAACAGATAATAATAGATATGGTATCCCTTATAAAATATTATTATTTTATCATCTATTATTATCTGTTTATTGTCTATAAACTTTTATCTATATTTTCGTCTCTCTTTCATTTTCGTCTTTCTTTTCTCCCCTATCTCGCTCTTCCTCACTCTCTCTCTCTCTCTCTCTCTCTCTTTCTCTCTCTTTGTCTTCCCCCTTCTTTCTGTTTCTCTCTTCTCCATCATGTTCCATACAGAGAAACGATTTTGTACAGAATGTTTGGTTCCATTTTGTGCAGTGGCTTAATGAAAACTATGTTTTCTTGACATCTGTCTGTCTACACTGAAGACAGACCAAACAATGCTGTTTACATATGCTTAGGTAAGTGTTTGGTGAAGTATTGCTGTTGTTACACTAGAATCATTAAAGCACTGGAGCATTGGATACAATGCTTTGCCATATTTGTTCCAGCTCGTTACATTAATAAAAAAGTGGTGATGATGATGATGATGGTGTTGGTAGTGGTGGTGTTGATTTGTTTTTACTAGTCATAGCAGTTTGAAGGAAACAAAGATAAAACAAAATGACAGAGATACATAATAATGGTGTTTACATAGGCCCAAGGAAAAATAGTGATGACTAAAGAACAAACAACAAAAAGTTTCCCAACAGAAAGAGAGCTTATTAGAAATGATCCAGGAAATCTTACGAAACCCCAATGAGCCTGGTCATGAAAGACAAATCCCCTTTCCAAGACTTTGTTTCCTGGCCTTCAGCTGCATGCTTAATGTATGACCAGTTCAGTCATATCATATTCACTACTTCACCCACTTTTCAAAAGATTTAATAAGGGCAGCATCTACCATCACAGATACAGTTGTTGTTATTAGATGCCACATTTTTGAAACTCTGTTTCAAGGTCCTTGCATTAACTTTGCAGATGTTTTTAGAGAAGTGTCTCAGGCTGCTGAGATTGACATTTCTATGAGCAAGTATGTTTTGTGATCATGATTTTTTTTTACCACAATATTTAATCTGAATAGCATAATCAAGGAACAGTGACATCTTTATTTTCTACTACTTTGACAGACTTATATTTCCACTATTTTTTCTTATATGGGAGCCCAGACTTACAGCATATGATCCAAAGCAAATACTGACTAAATCTATCATGTCAGGTAATATATTCATTTGAGGCTAACACAAAGCATCCAGAGATGAGGTAGTCAATTGTTTCTCTTGTTGCACCACAAAAGTTCCAGGCAAGATCTACCATTTTAAAGACTAGTGATTTGGTAGTTTGTGGTGGACAAATGCTGATTCTGAGCTGCCTGCTATAACAAAGCCCCTTTGTTTCTGAGTTAAGTCTAGATGGATGCAAACAACTATTGATGGGTCATATTTGTATCAAAATCAGGATTTCTGGCCCTTGTAGGGCATTTGCTGTGCAATACTTTGCTTTGCCATATATTGAACAGCTCTGATATGCTATTTGATTTGGTTTATGTTTTTAATTGTTTTGCCTTTACAGTGGTTTCTTGTCATTTGTCTAGTTGTGCCTCATATCTTTCTTTGAATATAGTTTCTTAGTACTTTCATACTCGTAGACAGAATTAAGCATCCATATGCTTGTACTCTTTAGATAGTGGCCTAAGCTATGGTTGATATCTTCAAAGACAGTTAGAGCTGCATCAGTTCTCATCCTCCATCCTTTTGTGGGGTGTATAGCCTTTGGATGACGCTTGTAGTGCATAGAGAGAAACCGTTTTATGATGTTAAAACTATAGGTCGCAACAGGTATTACTGAGGCATTGATTGCATCAATCCTGTTTCTCGCATTAAGTTTACCCTTTAGGATAGCTCTTATTCTACAATAGCATTCTTTCCATATTACTATTATTTCATAAGTTTCAGGCAAATTCACTGCATTACCCAGCACACCACCATCAGGCAAAATGTTTTGCAACATTTTGTCCATCTTTCTAAGTTCAAATTCCACCAAGGACTCTCATCCTTTCAAGGTCAATAAAATAAGAACCTGTTAAGCATTGGAGTTAATGTACTCAGCTTACCCCCAAAACTTGTGCCAAAACTTGAAACCATTATTATCATTATTATCACTATTACTATATCATGAAAAATCTCAACTTTATTTTGTTGGGCATGATGGAAAGTATGAGCTGTGCTCAGTCAGCAAACCAAAGCAACACTTGTTTACTGATCATGCCACATGCTTCTTTCTTCTTCTTTGCCACCACTACCACCACCATCATCATTATTATTATAATATTATTATTACAGCAGCAAACTGGCAGAATCATTACTATGTAAAGGAAATGCTTAGTGACTTTTTTTCTTGTTCTTTATGTTCTGAGTTCAAATTCCACTGACATTGATTTTGACTGGTATCCTTTTGGGGGAATCAATGAAATAAATACCAGTCGAGCACTTAAGTCAGTATAATTGACTAACCCCATACTTGGAAACTCACAGTTTGTGCCTATAATAGAAATAATAATTATTATTATTTAATTTTAGGAACAATAACTTTTGGTAAAATAAGAGACTATAGTCTGATAATTCACACATTTAAAATAATGTCATATGTATCATAGCAGTGATATGTCTAGTTGAAAATAGAGACTATTAAATGGCTTCTGGTTTATGGTAAACTAAGTATTCCAGTAGTATTTGATTTACATGACCATTTTATTAAACAAAGAACCTTCAAACTTCTAAAGGAAGTTTTAGATTTTGTATGAGCCTTGCAGGTAAACTATAATGAATATTGAAAGATATAGCTTTACTTTTAATTACTTTCTCTGCTCATTGCTGTTAGAATCAGTTATTCATTTTATTACTAAAATTCTAGATTCACTTGTCATTGCTAATACTGTTGACATCAATTAACTTTTCTATATTGATTATACAAGTTATTTTAAATGTTCATGCATGCATTAGGTTTTTGACTAGTCTTGTGCAGAAAATCATCATACAATTATTAGACTTTGCAGTGAATATAACACAGTTTATACTTAAATAGAATTTCTGTAAGATCTACACAGGAATTGCTTCAATTTCTTCAATGCTTTCTAAGTTTAATTTTCAATAAAGTACGTATCTAGGAATGAGTTTCAAGCTAAAACATATTAGTGTTGTGGTCATTATAACTGCTTCATGCATACTGGAATATATGTAATGCAATATAGTTTAGTCATCTGACTTAGCTCAGACTTAGTGCTGAGTTTAAAAATTAGATTATAATCAATATATTGAATCATTCTGTAGAACATTTCTATAAACAATGTGTCTCTAAACAAGTGTCTAAATAAGAAAGCATTCCTATAATATTAATTCTATACCTTTTGTTTGGCATCTTTAATTATATATAGACTAGCTGAAGGTGACCCGCTCTATACGCGGATAAGAGTGTGGTTGTTACTTTCTGTTGCTTCCTTTCTGTTTCTTATCGCCACATTTCTCCCTCTTTGTTTCTCTCTCCTTTCTCTCTCACTTTCCCACTCTCTTACTCTTCCTTTCTCTCGGACTCTCCCTCGCTTTCTCTTACTCTCTACCTTTCTCTATCTATCTCTCTCCCATTTATAAATAACAAAAGATCTTGAGTAAGTTGAGAAAGAAAAGCATTTTGAAAGATCAACCATAAATATCAGGCAGTGACAACAGAAAGGTCTGCTTCAAGGCAGACAGCAAAACACTAACATTTAAAAGAAACAGACGATCTTGCGAGCTGAATAAAAATAAAAGAATATTGGAAACCAAAGTTTGAAGGGATAGAATCTGAGGATAGTAGAGTCACCATAGCTTTGCATTTCTTAATGACGGACAGCAACGTAGTGGCAGTTTAATGGCTGGTGTAAAATTTTGAACTTGATGTAAACGAAAATTCCTAAACACCAAGTTTTGAAGTGATCATTTCTCATGACAGTAGACTCACCATGACAAGCATTAAAAACTTCATCATGGACGGCAACATATTGAAGATTTAAAGGCTGGCGTAAATTTTTTAGCTTGATGTATAACAGAGAATTCCTAAACACCCACTCCTGTAAATTTTAATCCCCTTCCAGCCCCATTTAGACCCCTTTTCACATTTTGGTTAATATAACCCGATTTCATTCGGGTCTACACGGGCCACATATTATAAGATGAGGAATTTTGTCCTAGAGGTCACACCTTTCATTTGAGGAAAAAAATAGTTGCCATGCAAACTCGCCAGCACTTTTAACATAGGTGTGCATATTTTCAGCACAACCGATCACATAATGCACACATTATATATATATATATATATACACATTAAATATATTTATGTACATATATACGCATTATTAGTAGACGCTGTCAAGCGACATTATAGAGAGAAAGTGATGGGAAGGGAGGAAGCAGAGAGAGACAGAGGAAGATAGGCAGATAAGAGAATGGGAGCTGACTTGTCAAAGTGTGCGCTTTTTTGCCCTAGTAACCACACCTTTTAAGATAGGGATTTCTAACCTAGCCCACTCCCATCCTCACCTCATTTTACATGTCCCTGTAAATTTTGGAGTCATTCCGACGGGATCTAGTGCCCTTTAACCCGTTCCAATGCCAAAACCAGACAAACAAACTTTTTGCATTTCAGAATTATAATATAGAGATATGATATGTGCTTTCTGGGTGTTTAATCTGACATTTGTTGAGGTGTGAGGCTTAGTGATTAAGATGTTGTATTCATGATCATAAGATTGAGGTTTCAGTTCCTGAACAGGGCAATGCATTGTCTTCTTGGGCTTCATTTCTCATTGCTGCACCCCACCTAGCTTCCCACCCAGGGATAGGAAATATATATGCTACAGAATCCAATAAACCAGCCTATGGCTTGGGGAGGACCTTTCATCTTTTTAAATTTGATATTTACCCCTTGAACACAATGTTCAATGCTGTTTTCCAATGACATACTTATTGCTACTGCTTCTTCTTTCAATTGGTTATCAATAATAAAGATTTTTCGGCTTTTGCAACCAGTGTTTTCATTTATTAACTTCCCTAAGATCATTCATTGCTACTGCTACTTCATAAAATTCATCCAGTCAGTAACAGATGTTTTGTAATTAATGTTCCTATGTAAAGATGTAAAACTAGTATGACAAAATATTTTCTCCCACTTTTCAGAAAATAAGTATTTACCGAATGGCTGCAACTTCCACCAATCTTTAAAAGTGTTGGAGAGCCTCGGCTGCATACAAAATATGTGTGCCGTTTTAACCCATTGATGAATAATACTGTAAACAGAGCAAAAGCAATCAGCATGAACTGTAAAAATATAGAGAATTTGCAGGATTAAAAGTTGAATGCCTAATCAAATAAGCTGCATACATGCTGATATCTCCACTGATAATATATCAAAAGAATACTTATTCAAAATAAACATGAACCAGCATAAATACGTGTTTTTAAAAGGCATTATTTCTACAGTTAGTTATACAAACAGATCACGTTTTAAATTATAACATTTAAATGCAAAGAAACAAAAAAAAAAGAAAGAAAGAAAATAGGAAGGTAAAGCAGCAGAAGGTGGAAGGGAAGAGGGCTATGGGCCACATACATCAGAACAAAGGGTGTGCTCAGCCATGTTCCACAGTAACGACCATGATGGCATTGCCATGGAGAATGGCCAGTGACACTTGCTGCAGTAACTATTCCACCTCACAGGCCTCATTTCTCAGATGGGCCACCATTATCCCGATTTTGTTGAGGAAATTAGGAGAATGGGGTCTGACAACACCTGACATCTTGACAGCAGCCAACACAAACTGAAAGCAGCTGGCCAGAACCCTGTATTTATTGATTTTTTTTTCTCCTCTGTGTTATGGACAGTGGCACTCAGGTTTGCAGCCAATACAGCTAGGTTGGAGCCAGTGAATGTCTCACTGCATGTTGCATCTCAGACTAGGGATCTGGCTCTCTCAAATGAGAAGAGAGTCATTCCATCGAGGTACATACCATCCCTGCAGTCGAAACTTACTAGCTCCATTTGAGACAGGAAGCCAGCCATGTCGAGGCCCCTCCTAATCATATCATTCATAGCTGCATGTTGGGGGATTCAGCCCATGCTAAAGCTGCATGATACTAGATGCAGGAGACTTCATCTACTACAGAGCCACAATGACATTTGTGCAACTCATACATGTGGAGACTGAGGAGTTGGGTTACTCCAGTATGAGTGCACACATCTATAAGGGTAGTGGTAGATAAGGAGGGCACAGAATTGAACCATGCACCATTATTTGGCTGCAAGTCAGAATAAAGGCAGGCAAAGTAGTGGTGATCTAATTATGTCTCTAACCATTCAAAGATGGACTTGCATCTGATGTCATCCCAATTATGTTGGACATCCACATTCTGAGGGACTCAAGGCTTTCAGTGGTCCAGTTGACTAGGGCTGACTCTAGTTTCTGGGCCATGTCTGGTTCAGACATCTCATGGAGTATTTTGCCAATGAAGGTGCAGCTGGAAGAAACTGAGGAAATATAGGCCAGCAGAGTAAGGTCCAATGTGAAACAGAGACCAAGGCCACCAAATCTAACCTGCAGTTTAGCCTCCAGCCAGCACTATCAAAACTGACATTGTAGATTACCACCAGTTGGTATCATCGAAGTCACCAAGACAGTCTCTGAAAGGGTAATGGAGTACACTGCATAGAGAGATAAGGAGCTTAGGTAGGGCAAAGCAATCCCTCGAGAGGAAGAGCACCAAGTGTGCATCAATGAGAAGCAATCTGGACAAGTCTACAAGCTTGGTCTCCAGGCACTCTATTATGGCTTTTGGGAGGATTGGACAGCCAAGAATGGAGAGAGTATCTCTCGGTGTCAGCTGAGCCCTCACCAAGACAGACTGGATACTGAGTAATGTCCTAAAATTCAGCTTCACCGTAGCTCACATTTATCACCTCTGGCTTGGATGGGTTGATCTTAAGCTCGAGAACCTTTAGGACTGGCTAAACCTGTTGACGGTCCTTAACAACAGACTCTACTGAGCCAACCAGGGTCATGTTATCCATGTATCAGACACTGAAGGGTGAGTGAACCGATCAGGCAGCATTGCAGACAGCCAACGCAAAAAAGACCAGACCGAAAGGGTCACCTTGCTAAACACTTGTGAATGAAGCAATCCAGAGTCAGCTGCCATGAGTATGCTGGGTGTACTATAGGAAAGGTATGTAAGTGGGTGTAATGAGGAAGCACATCTTAGACACATCTCCAAGAAGTGGTCACATCTGACATTTCTGAAGACACTTTTTAAACCCAGCTTCAGCAGGAGGCAAGGTGATGAGGGAAGCATGTGTTGTATGAAGTGTCTGGCAGTGTGAGTAGCAACCTCACATTCACACTTTGCTCCCACCCCTAGCTTGACAAGGCTAAGTGCCTCACTCAGGTAATCCCTGACTGATCTACAAGCTAACATTATCATAAGTCATTAAAAGATGTTGTCCACCACTGTTGGTGCCTCTGTCATTCTTATGAGCAATCAGGTTTGCTGAGAAGAGAGATCTCAGGCATGGTAGAGGTGGTTCATGTGAAGACATCTCTCTATCAGAGCAGTGAGGGATCAGAGAAAGTTTGCTCCCACCTCAGTGGAGTATGGCAAGATTAACTCTTTAAAGTGGCTGAGTTGCAGGCCATCAGCTCCAACACTGCTGCTCGCAGGGAAGGATCTCAAGGCTGCAGTCACATCATCACTGGATGCAGTCAAGGCCATGTCACTGTCAGGGATTTAGAAATCCCTAATTTCAGCTGGAGGGCCTGGATGCTTAATACAGAGACCAGCCAGAGTGTCTTGTGTGGATTTGAGTACAGTGTTACTAGAGGCCTGCATGTGCACTGTGGAAGAAATATCACCCTCAATTAGTCATCAATAGACCTGGTCTTAAAGCCTTTTTTGCACAATTGGAAGGGACCTACATACATGGCATTGGTGCTTAAAAGAAGTGAGAGCCATTTAGTGATGGGTGACTAAGCATTGCAAACTGGAGTAATTAGTAATTAGTAATTAATGCCTGCTCTATGGATGATGCTAGTACTTCAACTACAAAAGCACAAGCAGCCTTTGAAATCCTGATGATGATTCTCCATGACTGTCTGAGATGAGAGATCAATACTAAGGTATCTTCAAGGCAGAGCAAGATCAAGTCATCACCAAGCTGCAAATCAGTATCCACCTATTGTGTAGAGAGGGATATGCGCCCGGAGGTTAGGAAGCTTTGGCAGTGCCACCGGTGCTGGGACATATTTTGTCACTGATACATAGAATCTTTCAAAATATATTTGGAGATCAAAAGATAAAAGTGAAATATTAGATAAGCTACGAGTGAATGAATCAAACTTCTGTTACATCTATCTCACAAACAAGCTTTGCATTATTTCCTACCCAACTTCAATCCTAAACAAATGAAAGAAATTTATTTTGACATGCTAAAAGATGGCAAAATTCCTCTGCTTGAATTTCAAAACCCTTTCAATATATGAATAATAATTGATATCAGAGACCTGTGTTTACTTCAAAGTGCAGTAAACAAAATGTGAAACATATTCAATAATTTCTTCACAAACCACTTGTAAACCATTGACCTGAGAGCTGATTCAATCAAACCATAGTTCTAAAAGCATGTCATCTTATTTCCTTTACACCTTTAGTATTCAGATCACTCTGTCAAATGTAATGCTTAAAAAGTCACATTATTTTGATTTAATTATGAATTACCTTGTAGCTTTGAGATTTTGATAATGTGATTATTGTTAGATTGACATTGTAGGATAGATGTGAGAGATCAAATCTGGCTGGTTTGAACATAAAACAGGTAGAATATTTGAGTCAGATACAGCTGGATTAAATGTTAAATGGTTAAACATTAACTAGAGGGACCCATGAATATTTCCATTTCTGAAAACTAAAGAGTAGCTTATGTTGTGTCTGTATCAAAAGATAGTATTTCATCTACTATTTATTGAAAAGTAAAGGAAATTAAAATATGATGATCACTTAATACACTTTATATACTTTATGCACAATGTTATAGGTTTGATATACAGCTCTCTCCCTCTTTCTTTCTCAGTCTTTTTCTCTCATTCTATGCTTTTCCCTTCAACTACTCACTTGAAAGCATTACAGGTGGGCTAAGTAACAGAGGAAGAAAACTTAGTTAAAAAAACCAATTACACATTTCATTCACTGCCAACTGCCCCTCACCCATCCTTCTCTGCATCCACCCCATCTCTTTCCTCCCCTTTCCCTCTCCCCTCCTGATCCTTTCAACTAATCACGTGAAAGCATTACGGATGGGCTAAGTAATGGAGGAACAAACAGAATTATTATCAGTTTGAAAAACAAAGAATTAGTTTCTACACACTACAAACACAAGGTTCTACTGAGCACACATTTTTGAACAAGATAAGCAGAACTTTGTGTGTGTGTTTGTGTGTGTGTGTGTACTTGTGTGGTGTGTGTGTTTGTGTGTGTGTGTGCACGCACGTACGTGCATGTGCAGGTGTGTTTAAGATCAGCACGAATGTTATCAATCTCATTGGTGTAGGTAGGGCTACAAGGAACATGGGCACTGACCCTTCCTACAGACTCAGCAAGTTAAAAACAAAACATATATTTAATCAGTAAGGCCATTGTAAGTTTAGTGTAAAATATAATAGAATGTTATTTCAGACCTCAACTGTCTAACAAAATTGCTATCAGTAAATATGGCAGAGAAAAATGATAAATATTAATACAGCTGTAGATTATTCTAATGTTTAAAACACTTGATGCAGTTATTAAGTCAAGCAACTCTACACAACTAAGACAAACACACACATCACACACGCACACACACACACACATACTCATACACACACATGCACACACGAATATATATACATATGTGTGTATGTATGTATGGAAATATATGTATATATAAGAGTGACAATGATGATGGCAATGATGTTGATGGTGGTGATATATATACACACACGGATATTCTAAGGACAATGAGCTCTTTTATGTAGAGATATATTCCAAATGACGGAAAATTCAAAATTTCCCCAGAGATAAAGATAACTGCTTTGATGAGTGATAATCGATAAGAATAAAATACTCAGAAAATGATATTAAAGCTATACCACATAAAGATTTTTAAAAAATACATCTAAATTATAGTCTTTCATAATGGACAGTACATTACCCTAATATAGCTTTCAGTGAATGTGCAATGTCAAAAATAGTTGCAACTGTCTAATTTTCATGACTGAAATTTTGCTAAATTATTAAAATATTTATCTGAAAACTAACAACTGGTATTTTGAGATTTTATAAAATTTGAAATGATATATTAATTCAATTGCAAAACTATTAGAAACCAAAATCTATGTCTAAACTAAAATATAATTTAGAATATATTTCTGTATTCACTAAGTACAATATAAATGAGAATATCTGAAACAATTTTTTTTTTACATTTTTTTATGTCAGTGCTTAGCTCTTGTTGATTCTGATTTTGAACTGAACAGTTATTATTAGCGATAGATAATCATAAATAATTTTAGGTGGTTTGTAAGTTTAGGTTCAAATTTTTGTGAGTAAAGAAGGAACAGAAAGATGGCATAAGAAATAAAGAGAAAAGTAAAAATGAAATATTTAATATGATATTGGATTAACTGCTCAAAGGTTTCATGATTAAATCTATTTAATCTATTAAATCTATTTAATCTATTTATGTAATTGAATACTTGAACATCATGACAAGATAAGGTATTGAATCATCTAAGAGTGCGAAGTAAGATAGTCCTGTGCTCTGTCCATGGAGTTTTATATCTCTCATCTACTTAATGCAATGATATGGAAGCTAAGAAAACAGCTCTTTAAAGCTGATTGGCGTTCAAATATCATTTATGTTTTTTTATTTACACTAGTTTCTCAACTTCTGACTACTACAGATCCCTTTGGTTTTAAGTGAATTTTCCCATGAACACAAGCTTAAAAAATGTCTCTCCACTAAACTAAATAGCCTAACCTTATTTAGTAATCACAATCTCCAGGCAGTGAACTGGTAGGCGTGTAAGCACACTGGGTGGAGGCGCAATGGCCCAGTGGTTAGGGCAGCGGACTCGCGGTTGTAGGATCATGGTTTCGATTCCCAGACCGGGCGTTGTGAGTGTTTATTGAGCGAAGACACCTAAAGCTCCATGAGGTTCCGGCAGGGATGGTGGTGATCCCTGCTGTACTCTTTCACCACAACTTTCTCTCACTCTTACTTCCTGTTTCTGTTGTACCTGTATTTCAAAGGGCTGGCCTTGTCACTCTCTGTGTCACGCTGAATATCCCCGAGAACTACGTTAAGGGTACACGCGTCTGTGGAGTGCTCAGCCACTTACACGTTAATTTCATGAGCAGGCTGTTCCGTTGATTCGGATCAACCGGAACCCTCGTCGTCGTAACTGACGGAGTGCTTCCATCCATCCAAGCACACTGGACAAAATGTTTAGTGACATTTATTCTGGCTCTTTGAGTTCTGGATTCAAACTCTGCTGAGGTTGATTTTGCATTTCATTCCTTCAGGATTGATAAAAAAAAAAATTACCATTTAAGCACTGTGGTTTATCCCCTAAAATTACTGGCAAAGGGCCAAAATTTAATACCATTGATTAATCCCAAACTTGTCCTTCAATATTTGGAACACAGCCCATGGACTAGCAGCTCTATCTCTGTAGATCCCCAAAGGTCCCTGGACCCAGGCTGGGAACCACTGTATTAGCATGTGTGTGTGCATGAAACAGAGAGAGAGGGGGGGGTGCAGGCACACAGACAGATACACAAACACACTGGCCAGGCAGATACCCATCAGACTCACTGAAGAGTTGTAACTGTTCTGTGCTTGAACAGCTAATCTTGGAAGATTTCCAGATGTGCCCACTTAGCAAAGTTATAACCGATCATATTGCTGCAATCATAATACTATCATTAGTGAAATCATGATACATAGGTGAATCTTATTATCTCTGACCTTTTATTTCCACAAGAAAAGACTAGAAGATAAATCTTTTCCTCATCACTAACACCACCACCACCACCACATATACAATACTAATCAAATTAGCAATCACATTCCTGTGTGTCTCAAGACATATTCTCAAATTTTTGTCAGCTGAGACATGAAGAATAAAAATCTTTATCAAGAGAGTACAATAAAATAACCAAATGTGAAATAGGAACTGACTAGGAAACAACACAGAGTAGAATGCACTTTTCATTTTATCATTTCACTCCTTTGTTCAAAATAATAAACCTCATAATATATCATTCAAGAATTTACAGAAATATACTATTTTACAATACAAATAAATTTATCTTTATATGTTTAGAAGATGTTTAGATTGTTATGTTTAGAAGATGTTTAGATTGTTATGTTTAGAAGATGCTTTAGAGATATTTAAAAGAGTAATAAAACTTTGGAACAGTACACAACTTGTTGATAGTCTTGTGCTTTACGAAAATACCATAATCAGCTGTTTAATCAAGTTTGGTATTCAATTAAAAATATTACATTATATTAAGCTAATATAAATAATTTTAATGAAAGATAAGCAAAATGAGTTTCCTATAAAAAGAAAAAAATAACAATTTCGTTATTGGCAAGAGTTGTTTTGAATGGTTATTTACACCTAAAAATTCAAAGTGTAAACAAGTTTTTTTAAGTAATTACTTTAAAAAAAATTACTCAAACACACGCATACATATATTTAGACAAATGTACATGTGAATACACAATACACACATCCGATACACACAAACACACACACGTATGCGTATATGTATACTTATGTGTGTATGTAAGTAGGTAGGTATGTATACATAAACACACATATTCACACACATGCACACAACACACATACATATAACATAGAGGAATTATAATTAATGCTTTTCCTGTTCGATATAATAATATCAATATTTCAAAGCAACTCTATAAAAAATATATATATTACCTTGACATCAAACACTAAGTAGACAATTTTCATTTCATTTCAGCTCACATTGCTATTTTTTATTACATAGGTTAATAAACAGACTTCAACAGTTCAAGCTACTAGTGTCTGCCTGACAGTCCAATTGCCAATATTGCGTATCTTGTTACCAGTACTGCACATAGTAGCAAAACCATGTTGCTATTGGTAACCCAGTTCATCTTGCTATTAATGGATGTATATGACACAAAATAGCACCTAATTAATAATCTGTGAAAGCTATATATAATTGATAAATTGGTCATCTTGAGGTCTAGGTCTTTGTCTTTTTCACAGGCCCCACCCCAGAAGTAATCAATTATTATATAGATGATTATATCAACAATACCCCCAATTGCCAGTGAACATTTAACCACCTTCATTGCCTTTCTTAATTTCTACCACTCAGCTTTAGATTAACATCTTCCTGCCTTATAACCTCTGTTATCATTCAAAACATCTGTTTGATTTACCCTCACAGCTGTTGTACAATCTTTTACAAATATACTGACTTCTATTCCTACCTCAGTTTCATCAGGTCTCACACAACTTTCATCAAATCAACTATTGCTTTGCTTCTGCAATCTCTGTAACCAAAACTTCTGTCACATCAAATGGTCTGCTGCTTCATATACAGTTGCTTCAAACCAGTTCTCAATACTGATTGCCAATGCACCTTAGCCATTAACCATACCAGGCTCGTCTACTTCACACCAATTCCTAAACATGTTTCAAATATTTTGTAATTAAGTTTGGTGACTTAGTAATCAGCAAGTCTACGCATTAGTAGCCTTGCACAAGGACATGCTATTCAACTGATACTTGGGGAATAGATGAATAGCATGTCCTTGTGCATGAACTAAGCTAATTCTCATTGTTTGAAGTGGGACAGTAGTTAAATATGTAACAGATGGACTGCTATAACATTACAGAAAACCCTCAACTAAGGTAAAATATCTTCAGGCTATAAAGAAATTTTTATGAAGATGACTAAGTGATAATATCACATTTTTCCAGCAAAGTGATATTACTAAATGTTTCAAATACCCAAAACATTTCAGTTAAGCTTTACCTCAAAAATTTTAATCAATTAAAGTAGGAAGTAGTTTGATGCTCCATTTGGAGTATATATGAGCTCATAGTTTCTGGGTTTCCAATCAAACTGTGAAAAGCTATGGAGTTGTTTTCCATGACTCTTGGACTAAATGACTGAAGGTGCTGATAACATTTTCATGTGTTCACTATGTACCTTTAAAATTCCTTTCAATACTGCCTGGATGTCACAGATGTGCCAAATGTACTCATATATACAAGATACTCTGATCGGATAAATAAGATGGTTCCAGAATTGAAATGCATTGATACAGTTATTAAGAAGTTAAGAAATTTCTAAGTATTGAAAGTAAACATTCTTGTAGGTTCAATCAGTTCTGTATAGTGGACATTTCTTTATTTTATGTTAAATTCCTTCTGTTGTGATTAGTGATATTTAAACATCAGGACAATATAGAACTTTGTGAATGGGATTTGTCAGAATGTGTTGAACCACTGAAAGGAACATTTCAGTACACTCTTAAAAAAGAATTCAACTACTACAGAAGATTTTCTTCCAAATGTGACCCAACATCCAATACAATCTTGGAAGTCAGCTTCACAAAAATTTATAGAATATAAGCAAGGAAAGTAGTCAGGCTAGACCAATTCTCACTGGAACTCATTTATAGTGAAGACTTGTCTTGAAAAACAAGTCTTCTTAGTCTTATTTTTGCTAGAAGCCTTGTTCAATCATCACCTCCTAGTCATGACTTATATATACAAAAATAATCCATTCAAAATAATAAGTAGGATACATTTTAAAATAAAATAATAATCCTAATATACCTTGTATTGGATCACAGAGCGATGGGTCACTGCGTGATGATGAGTGCTTGGTTCATTCAACTGAACTACATAATCATTGAATTAGATGTCACTGAGCATTCAACTCCCACTTTTTATGAACCCTGTTTTGTAATATCCCCTTCTTCTGCTGCCCTTATGGCAAATGAAAAAAATCATCATTATCATTATTATTTACAAACTTAAGCAATCGTCCACTAAAATTCCAAATAAACTTTCACATTATTATCAGTAAGTAATCTGTAAATAATTTAAAAGAAAAGAAAGAAAAATAAACCTTGTCTAATTCTATGGGCTGATTACTCTTAAGTAATTTCAAGATATCTATTTGTTACTAATAACTAGCCAATATCTACTAAAATGGAGCTTATCTGAAAATTATATTTCAGTCTATTTCTGTATCAATAATCAACAGATAGGTTTTCCTAAACATGTTTCAAATATTTTGTAATTAAGTTTGGTGACTTAGTAATCAGCAAGTCTACGCATTAGTAGCCACAGAGTCCAGTCTGGTTCAATCATGATAAACATGGCTTCCATCAAGATAGTGGAGACATTTGCTTTTATTTAACTATCTTTCCAAATGTATAAACAAATGGTAGCTCTAAATATGTTATTAGGATATTATTTAACTTCATTTCAATATATCTTGGTAAAAACTTATGATGAAGTTTACAAATACGTATTTTCCATAATTTACATATACAAAGAGATATCTACATGCATATTCAGTTATATAGTGTGTGTCAATATGTATGTATGTTTATGTGTGTGTGTCAATATGTATGTGTATATTTATAAAAAAATATGTATATATGCATAGGCTTAGTTGTGTAGTAAGAAATTTGCTTCCTAACCACATGGTTCTGAGTTCAGTCCCACAGTGTTGAACCTTGGGCAAGTGTCTTCTACTATATGTAGCCCTCTACTGACCAATGTCTTGTGAGTAGATTTCGTTAATGGAAACTGAAAGAAACCCATCATAAATATATATCTATGTGCGTGTGTGTGTCTGTTTGTCCCCCATCACTGTTTACAACCGGTGTTGGTGTGTTTGCATCTCTGTAACTTAGCAGATAGAATAAGTACTGGAGTTAGTTCATTTGACTAAAACTTCTTCAGTGTTGTGTTCCACACAACTGAGTGAAACAAATTAAAGATTAAAAATATATTACAAATAGATACACATATATGCATATATACATATACACACACACACACACACACACACACATACATATATATATATATATATAATTAATTAAAAAAATGGAGAAAAAGACAAGAAAAAACAACAATGTGAGGATGTGATATAAACAAAATATTGGTAAGGGTTATTTCCCTTCATCAGCACAGAATTACTGTTCATTGAGAGATTTACAAATAGTAATTTTCTAATATATATATAATGTGTGTGTGTGTGTGTATATATATATATATATTATATATATATATATGTTAATAAAATAGAACATATGCATATATATAAACCATATGTGTACAGGACACCAAAAAGATGTCGAACACATAGAGAGACGAAAAACATAGACACAAACCAAGGAACAAGACAAGCAAAAAAGAGATACAGGACAATAAGCACAACGAAAAATCCCCTTCTTCAGTCGCTAAGGTTTCATCTACTAAACGTTTCGAAGGATAAAAGCGAGACGTATACTTCGAAGAAAACTTCCTTCCTGCAAAAGCAAATCAATTAAAATTCTGAGATCTTTTCGCAGAGGGGTAAAAAAAAAAATATATATATGTATGTATGTACATATGTATAGATATATACTTATATATAGTTGAAATTTACAGAAAAACACTTATATAATACTTATATAGACATTCATATATCTTGCATATGCATGCACAGGTATATTTTTTATTCTTACTGGATTTGAGGCAGTGCCCATGGCCTTTATGAGGTGGGTATCCAAAAGCAAGTAGAAACGTTCTGTAGGTAAAAGCCTATTGTTGTTCAGGCTTCCGCTGCTAGAAGCCACTTGATGAGATCCTCAGGCACCAGTCTGCTGACCAGCATTTTCCAGTAAGGTCATACTGCTACATGGTGTATCTTTGTTTTGGAGTGCTTCTGCCCAGTTTGTCGATTTTTGTGATCGTTGGGGTGAAATTCTGTTTTCTGCTGAGAAAAATAGTGGCTGAAATAGTTGTCATTCTTCATATAGCTTACAAGGCCACTGCCATGAGCAAAACATAAGTTTATGAGTGGTTTCCACACTTTAGAAATGGTCACTTAATGATTGAGGACCAACCTCGTTCAGAGTAACCTTCAACCTCCTGAACGAATGAAAACATCATGAAAATTCATGAACTGATCATGGAGACCTGTCACCTAACAATAATTGACAAACTTTGGTGTGTTCTGGACCTCCTGCCAACAAATTTTGAGCAAGGAATTGTGAATGAAAAGAGTTGCAGTAAAATTTGTAGCTTGCTTGCTCGTGGAAGGTCAAAAGCAGTCACAACTGAATGCATGTTGTGAACTGAAAGAACAGCTAGAAGTTGATCCAGACCACTTTTTGAAGGTCATCACTGGTGACAAAAGCTGGTGCTATGGAATTTGCAGATGTGGAAGAGGTGAAGAAAAAACAATGGAGGCATTAAAAGGTATCACTTCACAAGAACTCCAGCACTGCTCCAAACAGTGGAAAATGCATATGCACTGAAGCATTGTTTCAAATGAAAAGTACTTTGAAGGTGATAAAAGTGAAAACATGTAAAAGTAAGTGAATAAAATAATATTGCAAAATTCTGGTTTCTTTTGGGTACCCCCTCGTATAAGCAATTCTAGATTGGTTTATATTGATGCTAATAATGTCAATATCTGCAAGGACAATAAGGCAGGGGATTCAAGATGGTTGATATTCTGTGAAGGAAGAACTAGGTGCTGCAATTGGAGCAGAATATGTGTAGGATGGAAAGAGCATTTGTGATGAGCAAAGAAAATATGAATTGGATGGAGATGGCTTGAACCCACACAACTCTAGGAAGTAGAGACGATTACAGTAATAGTAGAAAAGGACAAGAGAGAAAATAACATGCATGTGGGTCAGAGGCTTGTTTGTGTGTGCGCTTGACTTTATGCCAAACATTTAGGTGGTTACTATCTAGAAGCAGTTTGTGTGTAATATTGCAGCACCACCCTAGATAGGAGAGCAACACTCCATTGTGGGCTTTATTTGAATAATGCAAAGTAGTGGCTCTCAACTATTTTTTGCCTATGGACCCCTTTGGTTTCTATTTTAATCAGGCAAGGGAATCCTCATAGCTATTCAATGTCTAAAAACTCCTGTTATCTTTTTGACTGAATATTTTTAGGAATGGTATAGAAAAATGTGTAAATATTTTGTGCATTGTAGAAATATAACCAGTTTATTGCACAAAATTTCCACATGGACCCGGTTGAGAACCACTGATGCAGAATATCAATAATTGCTAGGAGTAGAAATATTTTCTAGCCCTGAAGAAAAGGACCAGTTTTTGATTATGAATTTTGCCATCAGAGAATCCTGATGAGAGTGACATAGAACTAATGTGATTTTCAGGCCTCTGGCTGAGGGCTATTTATGATTAAAGGTGAGTTGTACGATGATGTTTTGTGAATATGAGTTGTATCTCTGTTACCTTGCTATCAAATGAGACAGGTGTGATATATCTCCAATGGTAGATACATTTGGAGTTTCTGTTCATCGAGTCAGGGTATGTCTGTCATATGTTTAGATTATAAATGAATAATGAAGGGATGGAAAACATTGGGAAAGTATAAAGTTTAGTTTTATATGCATAAGAATGAATGTCACTGGATGTGGTGGTAAGTAAGTCATTGATGTATAGAAAGATGATAAGATAAGGGACAAAACTGCATCCTGGGGCATGCCAAAGTTGATAAAAACAAGGGTAGAAAGGTGTCCATCAACACACATGAAAACAGTGCAATTTGCTTGGAAGCAGAGATGTAGGGTGGAATATATTGTTACCAGTTTAAATAAACTATACATACATACATACATACATATATATATATATATATATATATATATATATATATATATATGGATATATAATAAAAATTAGAGATAAAACCACTATTATGCAACTCAAACAGTGATAGACATAAACCAATACATAAATAACCAATATATATATAATGTTTTTTTTTTTTTAAATATATAACTTATAACTAGATCTCAAAAGGTATAAAATCAATGATAAATATATAATATAATACACTAAAGTAAGCACATAAATGTGAAGCAAGGTGGGAAAAAATAGTACTCGAATACTGGAAGTAGAGTGTGATATGTTTAATTATTATTAAAGCAGAGAAAGACAGACAGAAGGAGAAAGCAAAAGAGAGATTCAAGCATAGATCTTTTAATTCTAGCGACTATTTGAAAGAGGAAGCAGCTTTGCAGCTTTAAAAAAATGCATATTTCTTTCAAAACAAAAGAAAAAATATGTGATGGTGCAGATATTAGATGCAGAGGGACAAAGTAAAACTTTCAAAATAGCAGATAACTAAATATGTTATTCTTTCTATATTTTCACTATTTCTCCTAGCAGTAACCATACAGGGAACAAAGTTTGCATGGAAAGTATGTAGCATTATACAGACAGTATTTTGGACCAAACTTTACTAACGAAATGAAGCTAAAGATCATAGGGTCAGACTGTAAATGTTTGGATTATTAACTTTACAGTAGATAAGATGTGTATGTCTTTATGTGTGTGTGTGTGTGTGTGTGTGCTTGAGCGTGTGCATGTGTATGAGTGTGTGTGTGTGTCTGTGTGTGTGTGCTTGAGCTTGTGCATGTGTATGAGTGTGTGTGATATTGCATTTAATGCTTACTGTAAATATGAATGTAAGAATATATGAAAATAATTGTGATGAAGATGAGGATAATCATAATCATCATCATCATCATCATCATTATTATTTGCATTGAACAAGAAACAGACCAAGTCAGTACTTAATGGATGCCACAATGCTCATAGACTAATGTCCATACATTTCATGATAGCTTGCTTTCTATGGCTGGATGCCATTTTCTGACCAATTACATAGTGGGTGTTTTTGACCCCGTGTGTACCGTTGGTGATTTTTTTTCCCTCCGTCTTCCCTTCTCTGGATCTTTCCTTTTCCTATGTTTCTGACAAAGAGCTCTGCTCAAAACGTAAAACCCTCCTTCTTACCTTCCTTCCTGAGCATCCAATAATACTATAGTTGTTCCACGTCCTCGCGTTGTTGTGTTTTCTCTTTGTGTTTTCATGTTTGGATTAACTTTACATATATATATATATATATACATACATACATATATATATATATATATATATATATATATCATCATAATCATCATAATAATCATCATTATTTAACATCCGTTTTCCATGCTACCATGGGTTGAACGGTTTGACCAGGGTCTGGGAAGCCAGGCGGCTGCACCAAGGCTCCTGTCTGATCTGGCAGTGTTTCTATGGCTGGACGCCCATCCTAATGCCAACCACTCAGTGAATGTAGTGGGTGCTTTTTATGTGCCACCAACACAGGTGCCAGGGGAGGCTTCCAATTCCTATGAAAAGTTGGTGCTTTTTACGTGCCACCAGCACAGAAGCCAGTCAAGGCAGCGCTGACATCAGCCACGTACGGATGGTGCTTTTAACATGCCATCAGCACAGGTATCACAACTACAATTTCAATTTGATTTTTTTTTTATGTTGATGTACTTGACTCAATAGGTCTCCTCAAGTACAGCAGGCCATCCTGCAATCCAAGACACTTTGGATGGGCTAGGGCTTCTAAGCGAAGCTGGTGCAGGAAACAGCCATGAACTCACGTTATTTGCCGGGTCTTCGCAGTCACAGCATATCTCCAGAGGTCTCGGTCTTTCGTCATTGCCTCTGTGAGACCCAACATTCGATGGTCATGCTTGACCACCTCATCCCATGTCTTCCTGGATCTAGCTCTACTCCAGATTCCTTCAATTGTTTGGGAGTGGCACTTCTTCACACATCTCTCCTCATCCATCCGTAGTACATGACCATACAAACACAGACATCTCTCTTGTATGCCACATCCAATGCTTCTTATGTCCAGCATTTCTCTCAGGACACTTACACTCTGTCGTGTATGCACACTGACATTATACATCCAGCGGATCATGCTAGCTTCATTTCTTTCAAGCCTACGCATGTCCTCTGCAGTCACAGCCCATGTTTCACTGCCGTCAAGCATGACACTCTGAGTGAGAGACCCTTTGTCACCAGTAGGGGTAGGAGCATTCTAAACTTTGCCCAGGCTATTCTTATTTTAGTGGTAACACTCTCTGAGCATCCAGCCCCACTACTAACTTGGTCACCTAGGTAGCAGAAACTATCAACTACTTCTAGTTTCTTCCCCAGGAGTGTAATGGAATCTGTTTTCTGAGTATTAATGGTGTCTATTGCACATAAAAGCTATCTTCTTGGTTAATTTTCCTTTGATGTTGCTGCACCACTTATGTGTCTATAGCTTACACTGGGTACATCTTATGGAGTTTCTACTTACACCTTTTCTACAAATCGAGCAGGGCCACCTGCCTGAAGAGGTGTGTGGTGTGTTTGCCTTCCTACTTACGAGAACTTTGGTCTTTGCTACATTGACTCTAAGGCCTTTTGATTCTAAACCTAGCTTCCACACCCGAAATTCCTTTTCTAGTTTCGGTTGTGATTCTGCTATGAGGGCCAGGTCATCAGCATAGAGGAGCTCCCAGGGGGCAACCCGTCTTGAATTCCTCTGTTATTCTCCAGTTTCCACATCACCCACCAAATAAGGGATTGGGGGACCCTGTCAAAGGCTTTCTCCAAGTCCATGGAAGCTATGTATAGGTGTTTATTTTTAGCTAGGTATTTCTCCTGCAGTTGTCGAACCAGGAATATGGCATCAGTGGTGCTTCTACCAAGCACAAAACCAAACTGCATCTCATCTAAGCAGACTCTCTCCCTAATGAGATGGACTATGACCCACTCTGTGACCTTCATCACCTGATCCAACAGTTTAATACCCCTATAGTTATTTCTATCTAGAGCATCACCTTTACCCTTTTAGCAGTTGACTATGGCTCTGCTATGCCAGTCATTGGGTATGACTCCATTATAAACTACCTGGTTTACAATGCGGGTGAGTAGGCCATAATCCACACCACCAGATGGTTTAACATCTCAGCAGTGATTCCTGATGGGCCGGGGGCTTTTCCTGGTTTTATACCCTTAATTGTTTTATCTACTAGGGAGCTGTCTATTCGGATAGCTGGTCCCTCTACTGGGCCAACCTTTGGCAGGCTCTCCTCCTCCCATTCATTCTCCACACTCAGCAGTCTCTCATAATGGTTTCTCCAAGCCTCTTTCTTTTCAGAAACATTGAAAGCATCCATGCAGACACATTTCTCTCCTGTGACATCACAATTTTCTCTCACACACTGTCTAGCAATCCGAAATACCTCAGTTCTTTGGTTCTTACGTCGCTGGACATTGGCAAACTTCTTCTCTGCTTCACTCTTGGCTATGTATACCTGCCGCCCAGCCTCCCTTCTGGCTACCTGGTACAGTTCCCTGCTACCCCCATCCCTCCAGGCTTTCTAGGCCTGTTTCTTTGCTCTAATGGTTTTGTCTACCATGCTATTCTACCACCACGTAACTCTAGGTCTGGAAGGGACTTTGCACCAGCCACAGATTTGGTCTGTGGCACTCAGCAAGCTGTCCCATAGGAATTTCCAGCTACCTTCTATGTCCGACGTCTGTAGCTCCTCCTCCTTCTCATCAAATTTCTTGATGAGTATGTCCCTAAATCTCTGACCATGTGAAGGGTTCTTTAGCTTCCAAATCCTTCTTTTCTGGATTGATCTGCTTCTTGGTATCCTTCTGGCCTCGAGCCTAAAGTCACTAATGACTAGCCTATGCTGAGGGGTACATTCTTCACCCAGGAGGGTCTTTGTATTTAAGAGAAACCCTGCATCTCGCTCTCTGGTGAGGATGAAATCAATCTGGCTAGCAGAGTCCCCTGACTGATAGGTTATAAGGTGGCTGTCTGGCTTCCTGAAGTTAGTGTTGCAGATTAAAAGGTTACATGCATCACAGAACTCCAGTAGCCTAGTTCTCTCATCGTTTCGGGTGCCAATACCATGGCCACCATGTACCCCAGTGACGATAACCGATTCCTGCCCAACATGCCCATTAAATTCTCCCGCCACAAGGATGAGGTCATTTCCACTCGTCTTTGAGGTAGCCTGTAGAAGGGTATCATAAAAGTGGTCCTTCTGATCATTTGGCAGTCCCGCATGTGGGACATAGGCGGAGATAATCGTAGCTGTGCCATTCTGTAGGATTAGCCTGAGCATAAGCACTCTATCGCATACCCTGACAACCTCTCTGACCTCATCCACCCATTTCTCCGCAAGGAGTATGCCTACGCCCCCTACACCATCCATGTTACCATGCCAGAAGACTTTACACTTATGTGCCTTTTTTGTGAGTACTCTAGCTGAAGCACCTCTCCATCTTACCTCTTGTATGCAGCATACATCAACCCGTCTCCTTTCAAGCATCTCAACCCGTCTCCTGTCAAGCTTATATATATATATATATATATATATATATTATGTGAAATAGAAAGATGAATAATCTTGTAGTAGATTAATCACCAATAATGTTTTATATATATATATATATATATATATATATATGAATGTTTTATATATGAATATGTTTATGTAAACGATGCATTTGAAGATAGGGGAAATAGGTAATGGATGTATATGCATATTTCAAGAGTTATTGTTCCTTCTTCAGCACCACATCCAACCCATCAACTATCTATGAGCATATTGCTTAAATACCCAGAAAGTTTAATGGTGTAACACTAGTGGATAGTCCAATCTCTGTATTAAACTCATTCTTGGCAGCTGGTATGTAAATGTTAATTGCTAGCAAGGATTCAGTATTTAATTTGTTACCATAATATACTACTAAGTACATTAATGGCTTGCAAGTCAATATTGTAACTTACTTTTGTGTTAGCAGTGTGATGTTCTCATTTTGAAGTTCACATTTTGTTGTGGCAGGTGAGAAGTAGGCTGGTCCACTACTAATAAAAAGTGGACTGACACAGTCAGTAATGTCAGTCAGTGAAGGCACACCATTCAGTGAACACCTGAGCCTCTGTATTAATTGCTTTTGTTTAAATCCTTGTGATTCTGTCATGTTTTCTTGTTTATGTAATTGTTGAAGGCTTAGTGCCTATTGTTGAATTTTGTTGAAGACTGTTGCTGTTTTGCCTGCGGGCCTGTGTATTTAATTATTTCCTTCCCCCATTTAGGAGCAAAGAGACTTTGAGAAAATGAGTAGAGAACTGGAACGTGCCCATGCCAGGAGCTATGCTTTGGTGGCGGGAAGCCGTACTACTGTGACAAATGTGCTGGAGCTGCAGGAAGTGAAAATTGAAAGAGAGAAGTTGGAGAGTTGCAAGGAACTGATCCAGAAGGAGGGGTCAAGTTTAAGGTTGACCCTTCTAGAGGAAGTAACCAGCAGAATGAGAAGGACAGTGGTATTCAGCATGCTGTCTGTAACCAATAAGAAAATAGAGATGGCATCAGAGGAAGCCCTTGAGAAATGTATGGAAGAAGTGAAGAGTGCTGCGACATTCTACACTAGAGGGAGAAGATATAGCACTGTGAATGTGAGGTTTGCCACCAAAGAAGAGGCAATAAATCACTCCACTGTGCTGCTGAGATCACAAGAAAGGGTGCTCCTGCCAATCTATTGCAGCAAAAGAGTTGCAAGACTTAGGATTGGTAGGGTGCCATCTGAAATCAAAGAAGCTCAGCTGGTGGCAGCTATGATGTATAGAACCAAAGAAGTCACTAAGTTAATCCAAGCTGCAAGAACAAAGAAAATGAATTGATGGGGTACCGCCTGGAAATGGTTATACACCACCTTAAAGTACAAAGAAGAAGGGGAAGGACAGCAAAACAGAGGAGATATTACAGCAAGCACACAACACACAAGGTACACTCACACAGCATACATCTCCACCAGTAACACCCCCTCCAAAAAAGGAAAGTGCCCCAGATAGTCCAAGTTCCCCTCATAGACAAGCAGACACAAGCACAGACAGGATGTAACCACTTGAGAGTGAGGCTCAGGTAGCCATTTCTATTTTATTATATAATTCATTCCCATCCATTCGTTTATGTTTTATGTCCCCACTTTGTATTGTATTGTCGGTCCTTTTGCTGTCCTTTCTGTGTAGGGCCCTAGTGGTCAATAAAGAAATGCAGTCAGCAAGGTACGCTGTTTGGGCCTCTTCTGGAGAGATGATGAAATACACCGTCATAATGTGGGACATAACAGTGGTGACAAGGATTTGTAACTCATACAGCCACTGATATGTAGTAGCAGGACATATGAGTGCTGATGAGGATACCTCCCACTGTATAACGGTATCATTTTAACAGTGGTAATAAGGTTAAGAATGTCAAAATGGAAGACCTATATTCAAGAACAATGAAAAAGTTTGATAGGTTCGAACTCTAACACAGAACTGAACTACACAGGGTGAAAAGTAATATATACACAGTGAAAAATATATAAAAAAGATTCTGGAGAAAAAAATGAACTACACACAGGGAAAAATATATATGATAAAAGATCCTGAAAAGAAAAAATGTCTGATAAAACTGGAACTCTTCACAGAATTGAACTACACACAGTGAAAAATTATTCTGTGTGGTAGAAATAATAATAATAATAATAAGTTCATTCAAAGGATTTATAAGTCAGGTTGCTATATATAGTAAAACTACCCAGTAATAATGTAGACTACCTATGACATTTTGAAAAAAAAATGGTTCTGTGTGGAACAAAAAATAAATATAATAATAAATCCATACAAAGGAATTAATAATTTTGTGTGTAACAAAAAATAATTCTGGTTAATGATACATTTAAAGTGAATCATGCCAGAAGGGTTCAAATGTAAGCAGATATCTATTGAAACTGAAAGCGAACCAATTACTAAGAAAGTTAAAATGGACAAAGAAAATGCAAGCCATTTTGTGATTGAGGATACTAAACAAGTCCTCCTTGTAAAAACTCCAGTTGAAATGTCAATGGAAGTGACTAGTAAAGAACACATAGAAAATTCTGAAATTAGAGAATCTGAGTGTAATGAAAGGAAAAGTCATAGAAATGAAATATATATAATGCTGTGTGAAGAAATAATATATATTAGAAAAAAATTTTGTAGAAAAGAATCTCAAAGGGGGTGGTGTTGTGACAGACATCCTCCCCCCACCGGTGAGAAGTGGGCTGGTCCACTACTGATAAATAGAGGACTTACACAGTCTGTAATGTCAGTCAGTGAGGTATGCTGTTCAGGCCGAACAACGAAATACATCGTCATAATGCAGGACATAACAAATCTACAGATTTTGTATAAAATTCAGAGCCCACACTGAAAGTTACAATGTTTCTTATATGAATACATTTATATAAACAATGTGATCAAAAATGAAAATTCAGGTAATGGGTGTATATGCATATTTTTAATTGCTGTTCTTTCATCAGTACCATATCCAACCCATCAATTATCCACAAATGCATTGTTCAAATACTCACTAAGTTTAGTGATATAATTCTACTGGATACCCCTACACTTAGTGGGTACTTAAGCAATATGTTTGTGAATAACTGATGGATTTGATGTGGTGCTGAGGAAAGAGCAATAACTCTTAAAATATGCATATACATCCATTATCCATTAACATTGTGCATCTGCCAGACTTTGTGCTTTTCTTATATCGGGAGGAAACCAAAAGTAAATAAGGATGAAAATGTAAATAGACTGGGAAAAGATGGACAGGGCAAGTAAAAGTCAATACCAAAGCAGATAGAAGTAAGGTTAGGAGATGAAGAAGTACAGACAATGTATGAAAAGATGAGAGAAGGAAAAGATGATTAATAATAATAATGATGATAATAATAATAATAATAATAATAATAGTAATCTTTTCTACTAAAGGCACAAGGGGCCTGCAATTCTAGTCCATTACATCGCCCTTAGTGTTTCACTAGTACTAAATTTATCGACTCCAAAATGATGAAAAACAAAGTCGACCTCAGCAGAATTTGAACTCAGAACAAAACGACAGATGAAATGCCATTAAGCATTTTTACCCAATGTGCTAACGATTCTGCCAGGTCACCACTTTAATAATATTCCTTTCTACTGGAAGTTCAAGGCCTTAAATTGGGGGGAAGGGATTAAGTGAATTACATTGATCCCAGTGCTTAAGCCCAAAAGAATGAAAGGCAAAGTTGACCTCAGTGGAATTGGAACTCAGAATGTAGTGACGGGCAAAATACTGCTAAGCATTTTGCCTGGCATGCTAGAGATTCTGCCAGCTCACTGCCTTAATAATAATAATAACAATAATAATAATAATAATAATAATAATAATAATAATAATAATAATAATGATGATGATGATAATATTGATATAAGTATATATACTTACTGATGCACAATGTTAGAGTACACTTTTGTTGCAGGTCTGAGGAAGTGCCACTTTAGTGTTTAAACCATTGCATTGCCTCCTTAAACTGATATAAACCAATCAAGTATTCTTTATGCTACATGCATAATACATTACAATGCTTCTTAAACAGCTACAAATAATAACATCTCAAGTTAACAAAATAACAAATGTAAGCTGTAATCAACATGTTACATCACTGCAAATCTAACAGCTGTGATAAAATTCATTTGAGACATCAAAAAACATGAACAAAACAACAACCTATGTTTGATGTTCAAACAGCAAGTAAACTTTACATACTGGATAATTATTATATGGGGTTGTGAGACCATATAACAGCTTTAATAGAAGTCAAGCTCAGCCAGTTTACTTCTAAACAAAAATTTATAATCAGTAACCCACTGTGCCAATAGATATGGTTTTACCCACAAAATATATCCAGTGTCATAATAGCCAGTTTGCTTAGAATAACTTCTGATCAAACTATGACAAACTAAAATCCAATATTCTTTCTTCCATTCTATATTCTTAATAAATGCAGAAAAATTTCCTATTGCTCATTTTAATTAAATATGCAAAAAATAAAGTCTGTAACAAATTTGAAGGAATTTTCAAGAGAAAATTAATGTAAAAATGTAATTATAATAATATTTCTTTCCTTCTTTCAATAAAATTTAGAGGAAAATAATTAAAAACTTATTTTGCTGTAGTGTATTTTAATTAACTACAACAAGTAGGAGAGAATGTTTATTTGTAAAATATAGAAAAACTTGTTTTAATTTTATGTAGTTTAAAACTACTTTCAGATTATTTTGGATTGAAATTCATTAAAATTTTTTGAGAAACAAAAATAATCATAACCAATTTTATTATTTTTTGTTTTCAGAATTTTTTTCAGAATTTTCATCAAAAATAGTTTTGAACATTGTTTCCAATAATTATCCAAGAATCCAAATAGAATCAACTCAAGAGTGATGGCGAAAATTCCATGAAAGAGACAGATAAAACAAAACAATATTTAATTTGAACATACAGAATCAAACTATTTTTGATAGTTTAAAATTATTCAAATTCCTCTTAGCTTAAGAAAATAGTCTTGAGATTTAGTTCCATGTGAATAGATTTCTTGAATTTTTATTAAATACAGGTTTTACAACATCATTTAAAAAAATTTTTTATAAAAGTTCAACTGCCTACTTTCATATTAATAGGGCCATAGCTGTAGTACTTTTACTGTCATTTATGAGTAGTAATTGTAAAATTTGTGTATGATGAATGTAAGAAACCTTTCAGCATCATATTGTCTTGCAAACAGGGTTCCATTCATTTTTAGATGTAATTTCTAAAGAAAAATCATGATTTGCCAACTAGAAATTCCTTACTTTGTCCACAGAAAACTAAAGTTATTTAAGCCACACTACCATCCTAAATAAGGATAGTAGATTAGAAGATTCATTTGAGTATTTAACAAAATACTTTGCAGTGTTTGTTTTGGTTAGTTATGCCCAGAGTTCAAACGTTGCTGAGGTTTTCTTTGCTTTCCAATATTATCAAATGATTCTCTCAAATTTCAACTTTGTACCTGTGTTACAAATAATATCATAATGCTAATCTTAAAATTATTGAAAAGGCCATCATATTCTTCATTGATATCCACATTCAAAACAATACAATGAATGTGACTTTTGTCTTTTAATGAATATTGACATAATTCCTAATCATTGGTATCATCAAATAATGATTAACTCTGCTGAATAATATTTTCTTTCTTTACCCTTCAGATTCTTGAAATGGTATATTTTTATGAGTGAATAGGCTTAGTAATTTTCTGATTTATTTAATCTTAATCAATTAAAATTTTGATATGCTCTATTTCTGCCTATTTTGACCGAATTAATCACATAGAAATTCAGTGCACTCCTCACCAATATCATTAATTAATTAAAATTTCTTGTTTTACTACATAAAATATGCTAATGCCCACTTGACTATTAAGAATTCATGCAGCAGATGTCCTAAGGTATTTTTTCCACAGCCAATGAGGAAACTAGGGATAGATGAGTGGTTGGTGACAGTGGTATAAGCCATGTACAGGGATGCTGTCAGTATGGTGAGGATTGGTAATGAGTATAGCAATGAATTCAGTATACAAGTAAGAGCTCACTAAGGATCGGTCCTCAGCCCTGTCTTGTTCATCATAGTCCTCCAGGAAATAACAGAAGAATTGAAGTCAGGCTGTGCCTGGGAGCTCCTCTATGCTGATGACCTTGTTCTTATAGCTGAATCACAACCAGAACTAGAAAAGAAACTTCAAGTGTGGAAGTAAAGTCTGGAATCAAAGGGCCTTAGTATTAATTTAGCAAAGACCAAAGTCTTAGTAGGAAACAGATAAATCGCAAATTCCATCAGAGAGATGACCCAACTCAATAAGTAAAAAAGGCATTGATAGAAACTAAATAAGGTGTACCCAATGCAAGCTATTGGCACATAAGAGGAGCAGCAATATCAGACGAAGGTTAACAGGGAAAATAGTTTTTGTGTGTAGCAGAAGTACTGGTACAATAAACACAAGAAATGCACAGAAAATAGACTCCATCAAATGCCAGGGGTAATACTTAGAAGTAGTTGATAGCTTCTATTATCTGGGTGACCAAGTCAGCAGTGGAGGTGGATGCTCTGAGAGTGTAGCTGCTAAAATAAGAATAGCCTGGATAAAATAAGAATAGCCTTAGGGAGCTTCTTCTACCTTTGTTGTTAACAAAGGACATCTCTCTGAGAGTGAAAGATGCAGACAGTATTGTTACACGGCAGTGAAACATGAGCTGTGACTGCATAGGACAAGTGAAGGCTTGAAAGAAATGAAACTAGTGTGCTTTGTTGGTTGTGCAATGTCAGTGTGTATGTACAACAGAGTGTAAGCATCTTGAGAGAAAATTTGAGTTAAGAGGGATCAGATGTGGTGTGCAAGGGAGAAGACTGCAGTGGTATGGTCATGGGATACATATGGATAAGAACAACTGTGTAAAGAAGTGCTGAATCTGTAGAAGAGGTAGACCCAGGAAGACATGAGATGTTGGGTTTCATGGAGATGATGACAAATGATCAAGACCATTGGTAGCTAGCTGTGCTTGAGAAGACTTGTCAGTCCAAGTGAAATTGTAGTCATGGACTGTGCCAGTGACACATCTAAGGCACCCATGATGGTGACACGTAAAAGGCACCCATGCTGTGACACGTAGAAGGGATCCATTACACACTTGGAGTGGCATCCAGCATTAGAAACCAAACCAAAATACAGCTCTCGGCGGCGGCGGCGGCGGCGATGATGATGATGATGAAGTTATCTTCACTAGCCACATAATATATTTTTCTAGAGGAAAATAATTTACTGAATTAATTCTGGTACTTTTTTAATAAAATTTGGCCAGATAGAGAACAAAAAGAAATCAATATCAATGAAAAAACAACCCTAATACAGTTAGGCATCCACAGTCCTTTAAGAATTTGCAAAAATTTGTTGCTAGAAATCACATATATTTTAAAACCATGTAAAACATATGTAACATTTATTGTAATTCAGTTGGATACTGCTTTGTAGCTTACAGAATCTTCTGATTCTTTGTAATGCTTAAATAAACTGTTTTGATCCCTATCTGAAGTAGCAGATATCCTTTACACAGATACATTCTAATAACAAAATAAAAAAAAAATTCAATGTAAATCCACCAGAATAATAAACCTTCAATAACAATTCTGTTTTACTAGTCAGTCAAATGATCTTTGCATAAATTATATAGCAGACATGATCCATTGACCTATGATGAAACATAAGCCAACCATGAAAAACCTGTGTGTTTCAGACAATATGTGTATGTATGTATATGTATATATATATATATATATATATATATATATATATATATATATATATACATATATGTGTGTATACGTTTATATAAAATATCCTCTTCCTTTTAAGATAATTGGGTATCACATTTGAATGAGATTTAGCCACCATTCTTAGCAGAAAAAGTGACTGTCTAGAAGCTTCACTAGTGAAACTGTAGCTGCTGAAGGTCAATGCACTTGATGTTTTATTTGACTTTCTGTGAAGTTATTCTGGCTGTGTGGTGTTCTCAGAGGTGCACAGTTTTAGGAAAGAAAGTAAAGTGTAAAGTTTAGAATTAGCAAGCTGAGATAGAGTAGAATGAAAAAGGGTAGTGAAATAGCATATAAGTTAGTTCAGGGAAATTATATATTTTATTAAATGCAGTAGAGATATAGGAGTGGATTTGGTGCAGCTATGAACTAGTTATTGTCATACAGCACTAAGTTGGCCATTCGTGAGGTAATCTATGATCAAAGGCTTTTCAGCTATGATTATCCCATATTGTTATCAGAATCTAGGGCCACATCATTCGATCCTCCTTAATTTTGCTATTTGTATTCATTTGAAAAAGACTTGCTGCTATTTTTACCATACCAGGTGTCTGCATAGAGATGCACTCATTGCTTTTCAGGATTTCTTGTTGAAAAACAATGGGTTTAAAGTAGTGACTCATGCTACCACTGGAAAATGGTTTGAAAGAAGAAGGGCAAGTTCAGCATAATAAGCAAATGGTGATACTATCTTCATACAAGTGTTTCTGGCTAAAGATAATAGCAAAAATAATTCAGGAAGAAGAGTGTGGGGTTGATACAGAATGGGCCACCAGGATAGCATAAGAATTTAAGAAAAATCAATTACTCAAAATTATTAACACAATTAGAAAGAATTTTTTTTATCCTGTGCAACGTATAGGCCACACTATATAACTAAATTCTACAGAATACCAAATTTAATGTTAGGAGGATTCATGGCAATGAGGTGGCAGAATCATTAACAAGCTGGACAAAAATTTTGAGTGACATTCTGAGTTCAAATTCTGCCAAAGTCAACTTTGCTTTTCATCCTTTCAGGTCGATGTACCAGTTGAACACTGGAGGTCAGTGAAATTAACTTACCTCCAATCCCGAAATTGCTGGCCTTGTACCAAAATTTGGAGCCAATACTATGAGGAATAATTTTCTGATGCACTATATGATTTATTTACTTGATGTATTATCGGTATGATGTATTACCTTGATGGTAGAGGTACATGGCTTAGTGGGTAGAGTGTTGCATATGGTTTCAATTGCTGGAATGGGAAATGCAGTGTGTTCTTGAGCAAAATACTTCATTTCATGCTGCTCCAGTCCACTCATCTGGCGAAAATGAGTATCCTGTGATGGACTGGCATGCCATCAAGGAGTGGGAGAAAATATATTCCACAGAAGCCAGTGAACTGAACTTACAAGCGTGTGGCTCAGGAAGGACCTTTGATTCTTTGATTAACTTGATGTACTAGCTATTTGATGTACTGACGAGATATACTGATTTCAAATTTTAGCACAAATCCAATAATTTGTGGGGAGGTGGAAAGTCAATTACATCAACCCTAGTATGCCACTGGTACTTATTTTATCGACCCTGAAAGGATGAAAGGCAAGGTGACCTCAGTGGAATCTGAACTCAGAACAAAAAGACAGACAAAGTGTTGCTAAGTCTTTTGCCTGAACTGCTAACAGTTCTGCCAGCTCACCACCTTTGTATTGACTAGGTATATTAATTACATGATATATTAACTACGTGTATTAACAATATAATCAATTGACTTGACAGAAAAGTTTCAAAACAAAATAGGAGAGATATATACAGCTTACAGGAAGGAACTGTTTTCATTAACATTCTTAGTATGAAACACATAACTGAAGCTTTTACAAAAACATTTTAGTTTGTCAAATTTCTTAAAATTGAGAGACAAATGATGTGTAACACAAAGAAATCTGCCTCAGTAGTAACCATATTAATGGCCACTGAAAAGAATATATGTAAGAACAAATGTGATCTCTTTAATGTTGAAAATGATGGTGAAGAGTTAGTATTTGGCAGATTTAGAGAGAATACCATTCTTGTAGATGACATATTGTTGTATTTTCTGGTAGTTTGATGTAGATGTTCATAAAATTAGATTTGATAGTTTGTTGAAGATAGAAGACAGCTTGGGAGTGCAATGTTTGTAAATAATAGAAGATAGACAGTTTTGTTAATCTGGCATTACTGTGTAACTATTTGGCAATAGTAAATATATGAACATTATTGTTGGGCTGGAGAAGTGAACAAGCAGATGCAACACTATTGGACAAGTTTTAATTGCGTTTCTTCCATCACTGCAGCAACTATTTCTGCTCTTTTCTATATCAATTCTTCTTTATCTTACTTAAAACATTTGTTACAACCACTGCCCTCTCTCAACTATTCTACTGTCTCTTAGTTTTCTTTACCAGATATACACAAATCTAAAACATTCTACCCATTCTTGCTCTTCTATCCAACTATACATACAAGCACTAAACTTAAACAATAACTCTGCAACAGTACACACTGAAGTATTAACAACAACTCAAGTAGTTATCTATGACACCAGTCTAAATGTATCTAGAAAGACATTCCTCTTTTAGCTAATTAATAAAGTAAAAAAAAATTTGGAATTCTATTGTTTCCACTTAGATCCCAGCATGTGAATTATTGATTTAATTTAGTTTTGTATAAAACTACTGTTTAGACTACAGGGTTAAGTTGATAAAATTAACATTGTATATTATCAGTACATATTTCACTGACTAAAAGGAAAGCAAACTAAAGTATGTAAAATAAGTACCATCAATTCATTATACCATTAACCTATAAGCTGCAGCCTTGTTCAGGGCAAATTTACATTTCTTAAATTACAGAGGCTGAAAGTCTTATATAGTAAGGAGCTTAAATTTTTATTAAACTATTAATATAAATAAGTGATTTATTGCAAATCTCTGCTCTTAGAAATAAAATGTTATTGATTATTGCAAAGGAGAACTCTCTAGGTCTAATTATGAGAGTTTTCAGCACGTTTTTCTTTTCTTTTTTTTTTATCTAATTCTCAGGCAATTTATAGCAAAACCTATCAGGGTTTTAAAACATTATGACTGTTATATAGGCCTAATAACATTGGAAGCTATATATCAGATATCAGTGATGAACTACATGATTGACACAGCAGAATAATAACTTATTGTAATTTTATTAACTTTGTAGAATAAAAGACTAAATAAACAAATGATATCATTTAATCTTATGTGACTGAAGCAATCAAATATCAAGCTTATACCAGGTTTCAACCACCTAATCTTATCCTAATCTTAATTATTGTCTTCTTATTCAAAACAATCACTGACAATGCCTGTCAGAATAATATACTGCAATGCAGCTATAGATATTACAAAACACATTTTGTGCTGAATTTTGTAGCTCCCCTATCTAAATGTCCAACATGTTAATGTTACACTTAAAATAAGAATTAGCTGATATATCAGAACCTAATTATGGCCAACACTAATAAATACCTTGATTTCTATGTTTCTTTCTGTATCAGTCTCTTTTCAAATCCCTGTAAGTCCAGACTATACATCTGTGACTTGCTTCATAATGGAAAATATGGAAGTTTTGTCATTAAGGATCAGCATTGGAACTGGCACTACATTTTTCTTTTACTGGTGAGCAGTCACATGCACACAAGCTAATTCATGTGATAGAAATATTGGCTGAACACTTTGATTTCCACCTACTTTTTATTTCTGTCTTGCTATATGGAATAGTATACAGTCCTGAAATAATCTCTTTACATGGGAATAAAATCATTTTAAAAGAGAAGTATAAGACTACAAGGTTCAGCTGGAAAGTTCATTGGCTGACCAAGATATTCTTCAAATCAGGAAAATAAAGAGGGTAATCAACCAGTTCAAAACCACAGTCACACACAGCAGCCATTGAAACAAAACACCTTTTGTCAGTTTTCCTGGGAGTTTGATCTTTATAGCTTTTCCTATCTGCTTCAGCAAGTTGGCGTAGTACTCTCCATTAATGGTGTGACCCTTCTGAAGATAGTCAAAAAACACAATGCCTTTTGCATCCCAGAAAATCGAGGTCATCACCTTCTCTGCAGATGAAAAGACCTTGGCCTTCTTTGGAGCAAGTGAGTAGAGGTGTTTCCACTGCATGGATTGGCTCTTTCTCTCTGGCTCAAAGTGATGAAGTTGACATTTATCCTTGGTTAGAAAACATTCAAAGAAACCAGCTGGATCTGCCTCAAACAATGTTAGATGTTCCTGTGATATGATCAACCTGATGTGCTTTTGATCAGGTGTCAGAAGACATGATACAATGGGTAGAGACCTTCATCATGACAAGTTCATTGTTCAGAATATTCTCAACTCTCTCAAGAGATATGCTAATAGCATTGCCCTTTTGACTTATTGTGGTGGACACAATCAATGTTTCTCTTGGTGCTGACACCTGATCTTGGGTAGTTTTCATCACTTTCTTTTCCCCTCTTAAATTTAGCTGTCTGCTTTTGTGCTGCTCATAAAGCTGGAGTGTCATCCTCTTATGTAGCAAACCATGTCAGAATAAATGTCCTTAGGGGCCAAACCATTTTACTTCAGGTTCTTGATCAGACCAAAATGCAAACTTTTATCCATTTTCAAGAGAAGTCACTACTAGTTACTTTTAAAGTATTCTTTGAACAGTAAGAATTCAGTTTACCTTATTAATAAAGGGTTGAAATTAATGTATGCAAGACTTCACAGTTCTAGCATCACTCCTTCATGCCTATGAACTTTTCAGCTCACCCTCATAAATATCTCTTTGTTACTTCTGTATTGTTTTATCTTCATTTTTCTCCTTTTGTTACTAATTTTAACAAGGAGCATGCAAATAAGAGATAAGAGAAATATTTCCAGTGAATATGAAAGTTAGAACTAAATCATTATTTTCTTTTGGAAATGTTCAACTATTCCTAAAGTGAGCAACACTTGCAGAATGATTTCAACTTCTATATTCCAATAATAGATTTTTGAAAGTTCTGTTTCACTAGATTTAAAAGGTTTGCATCATTTCTGATATCTTAAAAATACCTTCTAAAGTTTCAAACGTCAGAATGTACTCCCTTGCAGAATTGTAATATGTCAATTGTCTGTAGACAAGAGCGTTTATATCTTACAGCATGAAATGTAAGTATAATTTCTAAAATGATTTAATAATTTCATGTTAAGATATCTTAAAATGTGTTAATTTTGCCTCTTGATTTTTTTTTAACATTGTATACTTCATCAAAATCTCAATAATAATCTAAATGTTTTGCTGATTTAAACAATTCAAGCACATAAATTATCATAATTCACATTATTTTTAACTCAATAAATTACATTTTAAAGCCTTCATTGCAATTTAATTTACTTTTATTTAAATGCTCAATTACAATCAAAACAAAACAGATAACATCAAGTTACCTGAAATGCTTTGCTTTAAATTTAGATTTATGTCACCATTTGTAGATGTTTTCATCATACATTCAGACAAGCAAAAAGTTAAACAATTTCATGTATTTAAATTATTAAAACAATAAATGCTGTAGGATTTTTAAATATGTCTGTAAATCTTCAGTTTAGCCACAAACTTATAAAAATCTTGTATCACATATTTGAAATTACTGAAGAGACAGATTAACTATCATTTTTGCATCTAGAACTAATAGTATGCACCTTTGCATTAAACTACCTTTTTAGAATATCCAGAAAACTTATCATGAATAGGAGTGTCATGAAAAAATTTTCCCATCTTTTGGAGGTACTTGAAAAGTAACTGACAAAGCAATTTAAAGAATAACAAAATTGGCAACTCTCACTTCTATATGCATCACATCATTAAGATCTATTCATCATATCATTAAGATCTAAATATCTGAAAATGCCAAGCAACAAATGGATTGGAATATTGAACAAGGAATTAGTATGATAAAATAAGTTTTTAAAATTCCCTAAAAGTAAGAAATTCTTTGATAGCACACTTGATTTCAATATTGAAATGTGGTCATAAAATAATAAATATTAAAAGCTGATAGAATTCTGCACTGTCCCTACAGAATATATATCTCCATGCTTTTGAACAATAACTTATTGGATTTTCAAAATGTCTGAAAAGATAAACATCATAAATTTCCACTATAGTTCCCATTTCATTGAAGGCTTTTGTGACATAAATGATAGAGGAATGTTTAAGAAACTTTTAGATATGTTTATACATCTTGATGAATTAAATTCGAAAAAAAGCTTTATTTTTCAAGTAGATGCACATATTGAAGAGAAAATTAGCATTATATATTTATTTATTTGTGTGTTTGGTAAACAAATAGGAAAAAGTGCTAAATATATGAAATTAGAGTCTATTGATTTGAACTGAAAATTCATTCCACCATTACCCAGCACTTCTCACCACATGTGATTCTTCAACTAACAAATATTCATCATTTTGCTATCTGGCAGATTACATGGGGCATGCAGCTTAGTAGGGATAAAATAAATAATCAATTTTGTTCTAATATTTCATTTTTTACTTGCTGAGTCTGAAGGAAGGAGCAGTCTTTGTAGGACCCCCTAAGACTGATGCTGTTGATAACATTAATATTCCATATAAACAGTTGTAATTTAACATTTGCAGAAAGTATGAGCTAGGAGGAAATTCCAGAGAAGGAACATTCTGTAAAGAAAGGACTAGGTATAATGGTTAGTGAGGGGCTTGGAAATTGGACACAACATGAGTTATAACTGGAGGGGACACAAGAGGGTTGAAAGTGTCTGAATGGAAGCTAAACAAGATCAGCAGCACCAAGAAGCAGAGATTATTCTAGTAACAGTACAGAAGGCAGAAAGAGAAGACAGCACGTTTGTTAGGGTGGAGGGGAAAAATACATTTTACGCAGATTTTTGAAATATGTTTTTAAGAATATATTTTTGATTGTGAAATCCTTTAGAAACAATTGTGCTAGAATCTGAAGTTCTTAAATTTACATCTTTAGGTTCCGCAGCCCACTTGAAATTTTGAATAACGAGTGAAGAATCAATTTATAACATACTTGCTGTTCCTCATTTTATTTTTTACATTCATTGTTATGAATCAAATTTCTTTTGTAAAATCCTTTTAAAACAAAAGTGTTAAAATCTCAAGCTCTAAGATGTATATCTCAGGCTCTACAACACACTTGAAATTTTGAAATTATGTGAAATAAATAGACTTTTTGACTTTGCTTCCTTTATTATTTTTAATGCTAGGTGACTGACTATATGTGTTACAAGAGGTCTAGATTACACACACATTAAAATAAAATTACATGTAAACTAGTTTTTGATTTTTGGCACATTTTGGTAATAAAAATAATTAACATTTCCAATTTATTTGAAATAATTCCATGTAACTAAATAATACGTATCGTTGTAGTGCAATCCTTTTTGTTCCAGGAACAATTAGCATCTCACTCTCAAATAAAGAATGGAATAGTCAAAGATTTTTTGTTTTGGAAATTCCTAAAATGACATAATGCTAATTGTTTGCACTTGCAACAGGAAATGTCAAATAAAGTTTTGGTTTCATTGTTTTTAAACACATTACACTTTATTTAAAACGATGGCACATTTTTTCTATTTTGTACAGATAATATTTGGTACTTTAGATAAAAGTTTAAGGTTTTTGGTTTAACTGACTCATTTGTAACACAAGGGATGGATGCCTTTTACCAAAGAAGAATGATCTTTTTGCTACAGTCTTGACATTTGTTTAATTGAAGGATCTTTCTTAACTACATTCTTTTCTTTTACTCAGTCAAATAAAACACATTTTAGTACGTCTTTGTGAGTTAGTAAAACTCACTTGCTAAGATTACATGGAGTACCAAATATTGGGTATTCAGTATTATGACATGTTATTGGCTTATGAGTCATCATTAAATGTAAACAACACTAAATTTAACACAATCCTTAATTTTAATCCAGCAGCCTAAGTCAAGGTAGAAAGCAAAAAGCTTCACATACACATGATGTATATTCACACACAATGACCATTGCAGCGACACTGGAGAGAAGTTCACACTCCCATTCTCTTTAAAGTCAATGCAGAACCTCAACTTGGTATGCAACCTCTTAAGGATACTATATCTACTGTTTTGCATTCTGCTATGTAGAAGTATGTATTCATTACAACTTATAATCCATGAAATCCAAAATTCGACCAAAAATAGGGATATTTAAAATTTCCAATGGCATTGCGGACCCTGCAAAAGATATTTAACTGCAAAGTTCTTCATACACCTTTCTTTTAACCCTAATTCACAAAAAAATATTGATTCTTGGTTACCGGTTATGAAAGTTGCATTTTTCACTACACCCAAATGCTTGTTGGTCAAAGGTTCAGGTATGTCTGTGAGTGATTTCAAGTGAATCAGCCAAGTGACCTTTCTCTAGCTCCAGTCTAAGAAGTGTACACCAGATGCACTATCACATATGTGGAACCTATTATCCACTGAAGGCTTCAGATGAGCATTGTAGAGTGTCCTTGAAAGCTTTGCTGATGTTGAGTGCTTTCATTAAAATTCTTTAAGCAAAATCCAACTGGTGGATTATATAAGACAGTAAATCTCTACCAGATCTGGTTTCAAGGAAACTGTACAAGCAATCGCTAAAAAGGGAGGGAGAATGAAAGAGAGACACACAGACAGACAAACGAATATTTGAGCTGTTGGTGTTAATGGCTATCTCCCTCACAAGCACATATTTAGGAAGCCATTGTGTATTTAACTAATCTGCTAAGAATCCGCGGGCAAATTTCTGTTGAATCATATTATGGGAATTATTTGAGCAAACAAATTGCTTTACATGTTCATTGATGCACTATTTTTGAGTTATGTGCAAGATAATCATAGATAAGGCATACAATAGGCTGTAGATTTGCTTTCCTTTATCCAGAATGCACTAGATCTAAACAAGACTAGAAGCAAAACAACAGTATAAACCTGAAGTTACATATGGAAAATGCCATGGATAAAAATAGTAACTAGAAAGGAGGTAAAAGAAAATAGAACTCCAAAACATGCTTCATGCATTCCTTAACAGACAGACTAAGCCCTGCTATACCAATTACTTAACCAATATGGCTTTAACCAATTCCACTAGCATAGCTTAATATTCTTCATCTGTTTGAGAGTTTATGAGATAATAATATGGACTTCTTTGGCTTCCATTTAAGACACCTAAACAAACATCAGCCAATGAGAAGTATGTGCACCCAGCCATCTACCTTCAAAATCAACAAGACACCAACTTGAAACCAGCCAACAAGAACAGAGCTAGTGTTGTGCCGGACCTTGTTCAACTTCAAATTGTCCTACAACCAATATTCCATGTCCTCTGCCATATGCTAAACTAATTCCTTTGTCATCCCACCACAAACTTCATCATCTGCATTCCACATACTATCATGATCTTTTTCCTCACTAACAACCCTGCTCATCCTATTTTTTTGCATGTACCTGTCCACTAACATTGCATTAAAATAGCTTGACTAACTTCTAACCCTTTGAAGTAACCTACCCACCATTATTCATGACATCAGTTATTTTTTCGACCTCTCACCAAAAACTTAACTTATCCAGGTCTGTAAATAGAAAATACCAGTCACATATTAGCTGGCCATTTTAGAAAGTATTTGTTCAGTGTTTGATGAAACCATGCAAGATCACAGAAACATCTCACCTCCCATTTTAGTGTTCCAAATCACTTTAATGAGATCCATTGCAGTCTAGACTGGCTTTAACATTCTCTATCTTTTCATATACGTTCATTTGTATCTTTACTGATTCTAACTTACAGAATGAGAGGTGTTCTATTTATCTGTCCGCTCTCTTGTACAATACCATGGCACTCCTGCTTCTTTGCTTTAGCAGAATTAACAGTTTGCACTACCAATTGCACATCTTCTCCACTGAATATCAATTACCAGCATATTTTCTTCTTATAGTTCAGAACACTGACAAATGTCAGCACATGCATTTCACACCACAACTTTTCCATCCATTACATAAAATTAAGACCATCAGTCTCCTGAATATTTTTCAATCTTCCATTCAATTCTGCTAACATATAAAAGTTTGTACTAAGAAATGCCATAGTACATTACAATAATAATTTTTAATAACAACAATTTCTTTTGATATGAATTCTCACATACTTTGAATCAAAATTTCCAGCTTTCAACAAATAATGCTATAATATGGCTAGGAGAAGAATAAATAATGTTCTACCCTTTCATGTCTTCTTTTTTGTATATACTTTTTGAGCTAAATTGAATAGTCTGGTTATTTTTGTGCATATATGTATAATGTATTTTTACAAAAACCCACAGCAATATTTTTAGTGATTAATAATAGTTGAATAGAACAATGTAAAATGTTATTAAAATCACAAATATTCCCTAAACAGAAATTAGTATTTCCAGTTGAATAAGTAGTGCACTAACAAGATACAGCAATTGGCTATTTTTTCACTCTGTCTCTCCTATTGCTACTGCTATAGATTTTGCTCCTCTGCATACCACTTCCCACACCAGTCCACCCAATGAACAGGCTTTTCCTCTTCTTTTCATTCATACTCTGTTTTACCTACCACAGCCTGCATTAAACACTTTACTCAATGATTCTTTCCCTGACTGCAACGTTCTGAAATATCTTTTTTATCAAATTTGTTGCTGCTTATTCCCAATTCAAATTTGACCAAGTACACTTATGATCAAAGCTATAAAAACTATTCACTTTTTAGGAGCATATTTATGACTTCTTATATGTTCCACTGTCCTATTTAGGACATTGGGTGTTAATAATCTCTCCCTACAAAAGTTTTACTCCTAGTTACTGACATACAGAACTTCAAATTGAATATAAACTACATTTATCATAGCAGCCTAGAGAAGCCTAAAATTTTATAGACTGTACCCTTCTTATTCTGACTATTTTATTAAGTTAATAAAAACAGAAACATATTTACATATCTAATTTTGTCCAGAAATATATGAAAGATAACATGGCTTCCATCAAAAGGAAATGAGTTTGTGAACTATTTTATAGTAAAACCAATTTACATAACCTATATTATCAGTTGATGACATTATTATTCATGTGCAACAGCTGGCATAGAAACAATAATCTTTATTAAT